>NC_135962.1:59998511-60181814 GCF_053455715.1 Rhinoraja longicauda | reverse complement strand
CCTTGGGCGCCCTGCCTCCATCCCCTCCGTGTTGTGTGCAGTTTTGGTCTCCTGATTTGAGGAAGGACATCCTTGCTATTGAGGCAGTGCAGCGTAGGTTTCACCAGGTTAGGCTTGTATTCACTGGAGTTTAGAAGGATGAGAGTGGATCTTATAGAAACATATAAAATTATGAAAGGACTGGAAAATGTTCCAACGTTGGGGGAGTCCAGAACCAGGGGCCACAGTCTAAGAATAAAGGGGAGGCCATTTAAAACTGAGGTGAGAAGTAACTTTTTCACCCAGAGAGTTGTGAATTTGTGGAATTCTTCTGTCACAGAGGGCAGTGGAGGCCAATTCACTGGATGAATTTAAAAGAGAGTTAGATAGAGCTCTAGGGGCTAGTTGAATCAAGGGATATGGGGAGAAGGCAAGCACAGGTTACTGATTGTGGATGATTAGCCATGATCACAATGGAGGTGCTGGCTCGAAGGGCCAAATGGCCTCCTCCTGCACCTATTTTCTATGTTTTCTATGGTTTCTCAGGAACATAAAGCAGCAACTCTACTGCTGTGCCAGTGTGCTGCCCTCCAGAAGGAGTGTGTGGTAGTTCATGCTGTGTGCCAGCTCTGCTCTGAGAAGTCTGTTGCTTCTCCTTCCTGCTATTACCTGCAATTTTTTTCCTCCACTGTCGTTGCAAAGGAATCTGTTGTGGATCGTGCTACACAATCTTATGGTATTTACAGCGCAGAAACAAGCTGTTTAGATTAGCCTAAATATATGTTTATACACATCATGTGAATCTCTTCTTGTCACTCCCATCAACACTTTTCCTTTTCTTTCTCAAACTTTATCAATGCATATAATGGGAATGTGACTAAAGAGAGCAAGACTACGCATGTGGACTCTCAAACCTGTTCTGATCTTGTCTTAAGCTTGACATTTTTTGCCCATTAACCATAACCCTGAAATTCTGCCAAAGAACAAAAATTGTGAATATCAAATTTGTTCTGAAACCGGTTTGATACCTCCAGTTTCCCTCTCCACTGACTCTCAGTCTGAAGAGGGTCAAAGACTCGAAACATCATCAATTCCTCTCTCTCCAGAGATGCACACCATCCTGGCCACACACTCATTTCACCCCCTGCCATCGGGAAGAAGGTACAGGAGCCTGAAAACTATAACGTTCAGGCTCAGGAACAGCTTCTTCCCTACAGCCATCAGGCTATTAAACACCACAACCTCAGAAGGCAGTGGAGGCCAATTCTCTGGATGCTTTCTAGAGAGAGAGCTAGATAGAGCTCTTAATGATAGCGGGGTCAGGGGGTATGGGGAGAAAGGCAGGAACGGGGTACTGATTGTGAATGATCAGCCATGATCACATTGAATGGCAGGTGGTGGCTCGAAGGGCCGAATGGCCTAACTCCTGCACCTATTGTCTATTGTCTATTTTCTAAATAAGCTCTGAACTACAATAGATGTATTATTATTATTATTTTTACTACTATTGTTTGTTTCTTGTGTGTCCGTATGTGTGTGTGTATGTTTGTGTGTATATATATGTATTACATATATATATGTATGTATATATATAGGTGTGTACTTGTGGGTGTATGTATATATATCACACTGAACTTTTCTCTATTCGTTTATTATATTGTTTCTATGTTTGCAGATTCTGTTGTGCTGCAGCAAGTAAGAATTTCATTGTTCTATCTGGGACATGTGACAATAAAACACTCTTGCCTCTTGCCTGACTCGCTGAGTTATTTCGTATCTATCTTCAGTGTGTTCAGCTCTCAGAGCTCCCCGTGTGTGGGAACAAGCTGCTGAGAGAGATTTGCTCTTTCTCCTGTCTTAAATGGGGTGACTCCTTTTTCTGAAGCTGTTCCCAAATTTAGAGAGCTCTGCAAGTTTTAAAAAAAAGACAAAATACTGGAGTAACTCAGCGGGTCAGGCAGCATCTCTGAAGAACACAGATAGACGTAGTTTCGGGACCCTTCTTCACCATGATCTCCAGCGATGCTGCCTGAGCCGCTGAGTTTTTCCAGCACTTTGTGTCTTTTTTTTGTAAACCAGAATCTGTAATTCCCTTCTGATCTCGTATAAGTGCCTTGTCAGCATCAATTGAAGGGCAGGTGCCAAGCACAGGCAAATGGGACTAGTTTGGTGTGCCTATGAAGTGTATGAAAGAACTGCAGATGCTGGTTTAAATCGAAGGTAGACACAAAACGCTGGAGTCACTCAGCGGGTCAGGCAGCATCTCTGGAGAGAAGGAATGGGTGACGTTTCGGGTCGAGACCCTCCTTCAGACTGAACCCTAGTTCAGAATGCCTACTTGGTGGGCATGGGCGAGGTGGGCCGAACGGCCTATTTCTGTGGTGTATAGCTCTGCGAGTCTATGAATGAACATTGTGCAAACTTTCTTTTAATGCGTGTACATCCCTCCTTAAGTAGACACTTCAGGTCTGGTCTCGCAACATCCTGCGCAGTTGTAGCAAGACTTTCCTACCTTTATACTGCATCCCTTTGACAATAAAGGCAAACATTCCATTCCCCTCTCTAATTATTTGCTGTACTGTTGTAGCACGCTGTGTGGGTGGACACCCAGATCCTCTGTGTGGCAGAGACAGGCTCCCTCTCTCCCTTACAATTTCAATGATATTCCCTGTGTCATTCTCCCGACAAATATAGAAAGAACTAGATGACCCCTGGACCCGTTGGGTTCCCGTTGTGACGCCAGCGATCTCAAAATGGCGATCTCATCTTGTATATATATATATGTGTATGTTCCCGAAATACAGCCAAAACAGTACACGATAGCGCAACAATTTGAACGAAACTTGATACTGCACACCACAGGCGAATAGTGAAAAATGTGCCCCTAAAACTGTTGCGCTAGCGTGTACTGTTTTGGCTGTATTTTGGGAACATACATACATATATATACACATACTAGATGAGACTTTTAGTTAGTTCTAGATAATGTGGGGAAAAGAGAGGCTTTGAGGCTGAGTGCCTGGAACGTGATGCCAGGGGTTGTGGTGGAGGTAGATACGATGGTGGCATTTAATAGACCTTTGGATTGGCACATGGATATGGAGGGATATGGATCACGTGCAAACAGATAAGTGTTGGTCTTAGCATCATGTTTGGCATAGACATTGTACGCCGAAGGGCATGTTCTTGTACTGTTCTATGTTCTTTGTTTATTTAAGGGTAATGTGCCAAATTTGTGCCCCATGGCCTAATCTATTATCTCTTTGCAGACTCTGTATCCTCAACTTTAGGTTTAGGTTCATTATTGTTGTCTTGTGTACTGAGGTACGGTGAAAAACAGTTTTGCAGTCAATCCAAACAGGTCAGATAATACTATACATAAATACAATCAAGTTAAACTCAAGTACAATAGGCAGAGCAAAGGGGAAGATACAGAGCGCAGAATATAGTTCTCAGCATTGTAGCGCATCAGTTCCACAGACAAAGTCCAATGTCCGCAATGTGGTAGAGGTGAATCGGACAGTACCCTAGCTTATGGAAGGACCGTTCAGAAGGCTGATAACAGAGGGGAAGAAGCTGTTCCCGAGTCTGGTGCTGCGTGCTTTCAAACGCCTATATTGCCAATTATCGTGAGTTTGGCAACAATGTGCAGTTCCCTTATCTCTCGATTGCAGGTAATGGAGGCTGCTACATTTATTGGGGTAGCGGCCTGTTTATTTCTGCTTGTCAACCTGAAAATGACCCAGATAGGGTGACATTTTGGTTTATTGGCTGGTCCTTCATTCATGCTCGTGTTTACTCCAGTGTTGTGAGCATAATGGTTTTGCTGCTGGATTAATAATTCAGGGGTATGGATAGATAATGTGAAGCTGAGTGCAGATCCTCCCACAGTAGTTAGATGAACCTGTAATGAAAGTTCCGTCTCCGCTATTAATGATAGATTATCAGGTGGTTATGAAAACCATCCGATTTCCGGTGGAGAAGGAGACCTTGAGTATAAATTGTCAGAGTGAGGCCAAATGCAAGTTGGAGGAACAGCACCTCGTATTTCACTTGGACAGCTTACACCCCAGTGGTATGAATATTGATTTCTCTAACTTCAAGTAACCCTTGCATCCCCTCTCTCTCTCTCTCCGTCCCTCCCTGACCCTTGTCATTGTTCTAGTTTCAAAGTCGTCTTGTTCAAAGTCTCATTGTCTGTAACTCATTTCACCTAACTCACAGCTAATAATGCCCGATTTCCTTTATCATGGAGTGTAGGAAAATAACTGCAGATGCTGGTACAAATCAAAGGTATTTATTCACAAAATGCTGGAGTAACTCAGCAGGTCAGGCAGCATCTCAGGAGAGAAGGAATGGGTGACGTTATCATCGAGACTTTTTTGCATATCTTTTGGATATATTTGTTCTACATCTCTCTATATCACCGTCTATATCTCTCGTTTCACTTCCCCAACTCTCATTCTGAAGAAGGGTCTCGACCTGAAACGTCACCTATCTTTCTTTCCAGAGAGGCTGTCTGACCTGCTGAGTTGCTCCAGCTTTTTGTGTCTATCATCGGTTTAAACCAGCTTCTGCAGTTCTTTCCTACACATTTTATTGAGTATAAAAGTTGGGAGGAACATCATGATGCAGTTATACAAGTCGTTGGTGAGACCACACTGGTTGCCCAGCTTTAGGAAGGACATCATAAAGTTGAAAAGGGGACAGAAGAGATTTACCAGGACGTTTGTGGACTTAAATGATAGGGAGAGGTGGGAGAGGTTGGATAGGCTGTTTTTGGAAGAGACTGAGAGGTGACACTATTGAGGTGTACAAGATCACGGGAGGCATGGATAAGGTGAACGCTCACACTTTCCCCTAGGGGAGAGGATACAAAAAAATCTATTGGCTTAAAGTGAAAGGAGGGAGATTTGAGAGGGAACTAGGGGGTGACTTTTCATTTGGAGGGAGTCCGTATTTAATTCGACATGCCAAAGGAAGCTATAGAAGCAGATAAAATGACATCTTTCTGGGCGGGAGCTGGGGCTGACTCAATATTTTAGCAGTGGTTCTCACCACAGTGTGATACGGTTCGAACTGAAATTTGCTTAAAAGTTCTGTATACACCTTAACCTATTGCTGGTTTTCACTCTACCTTGGGTTCTACAGAATAAAACAGTGCTGAAATATCTGTGAGTTAGGTAGCATCTATGGATAATACGGACAGGAGATGTTTTGGCATGTCTCGACCCGAAACATTGTCTCTCCAGTGCCTCCCCTGATGCTGCCCAACCCACTGAGTTCCTCCAGCACCTTCGTGTTTTACTCAAGATTCTAGCGTCCGCTGTTCCTTGTATCTCCTTGGGTTCTATAGTCGTGACTTCAAGACCCCCCCCCCCCCCCCGCCCCCGTTCCTCTGCATTGCTGGCTGTCGTATCGTTTATTTAAATGAAAATTCAATTCATATCAGGCTGTCAGGGGAATCCAGAGAGGAAATGGCAGAGATATTGATCATCATTTTCCTATCGAAGGTAGACACAAAATGCTGGGGTAACTCAGCGGGTCAGGGAGCATCTCTGGAGAGAAGGAATGGGTGACGTTTCGGGTCAAGACCCTTCTTCAGACTGGGGAGTGGGCAGGATGGAGATAGAATGTAGTCGGAGACAGTAAAACTGGACATTGTCCCACTCTCTGTTTGCAGTTAATAAACTCCAATAAACAGTCAGCGCGGCAATTCCTGTTATATTTTGTCTCGCCACTTCACTCTCTGGTCAATGGTTCTTTATTGTCACGTATGCACTGCACAGTGAGATTCTTTTTGCATAGCTCATGCACGCACAAGTCACCATGTTTGCGGCATTTACAATAATCCAAAGTCCGGTCCAGGCGCTGTATATACTGGAGCGGCTCCTCCGTCAGCCTCGACGGGCTTGGCACGCGAACCGCCGTCCCTCTCCTCTCCTCGCCCGACCGCCACTGTGCCCCAACATTTCTGAGGAGGCTGTGAGAAACTGTGGAGACGCAGGCTGGTCAGTTGTTGCTTTTAAGAAGCGGGATCGAGGTGGGGATTTCTGGAGTTTGGCAGCTCTGGAGTATCGCAGAGATCGCTCTGGTATTTAGCCAACTTTGCTTGGAGGACTGTGATTAGATGTCCGCTGGTGAATTCCTTTTCCTGTTCCAACTGTTGACCTGTGCCGCCTTCACTGTTCACATTGCCTTGTTATTGCTTTGCCGTTATTTAGTGCGGTTCCTTGCCAACATCCCTGCCGACCGCAGTTTGGCAACCAAATAGTCAAGCAGAACCAATGACATCGAAGACAGTTTCGTAAAGGGTGACAAGGCAGGCATCACACTGGTGGACCTCACCGCCGCTAATGATACTGTGTGGCGCCAGGGCCTGATCTTGAAGCTCCCCTGAACCATCCCTGACCGTCGTTTAGTGCGGTTCCTTGCCAACATCCTTGCCGACCGCAGTTTTGTACTCAAGACCAGCGACGGACAATCTAGCCGACTGTGACGCCTAAGAAACGGAGTCCCCCAAGGCTCGGTACTGGCCCCCATGCTCTTCAACCTCTATATCAGCGATCTGCCATGCACGACCTCGCGCCAGTATGGATACGCAGATGACTTGGCCCTACTGCACTCGGACAAGTGCTGGTCAAATGTTGAAGATGTGCTCTCGGCGGATATGGAACTTGTCGCGGGCTCCCTTAAGACCTGGAGACTAAAACTGAGTGTGACAAAAACCACCACGACGGCCTTTCACCTGAACAACAAGGGTGAAGCTAGATTGGCAGCTGACCTACAAGCAACACCTTGAAGCTCTAAAGTCTCGGCAAGGAACAACCTCCTGCATTGCTTGGCCGGATCGTCATGGGGCGCCAGGACATCTACTCTTGGAACCAGTGCTCTTGCACTCGTGTACAGCGCCGCTGAGTACGCCGCCCCAGCATGGTGCCGCAGCGCTCATACCAGCAAGCTAGACGCCACCCTCAACGACACCATGCGGATCATCGCTGGCTGCCTGCGCCCTACTCCGACGGATCTCCTGCCGGTGCTCGCAGATATCGCACCCGCCAAGCTTCGCAGAGAGTTCTTCACTCATAGGCTGGTGTGCAAGGCCCCATTGGACGCCAAACATCCTTTGCACCACCTCGCCCAGGATCCACAGCAACTGGGACCTCAACGCCTGTCATCTCGTCACCCTTTCTCCCGTCATGCAGCGACCCTCTGTGGCTCCGGTTTCAACATACTAGGAGCATGGAGAACCAGCTGGGAACAGACATCGCCACCTCCTCAATTCACTATCGCACCGAACACCACAGCCCCACCCGGCTCGGACACGCCCCGCAAAGAGTGGGTCGCCCTGAACCGGCTCCGCACAGGGGTCGGCCGGTTCAACGCCAACATGCATCGTTGGGGGTTGCGTCCATCAGCAGCCTGCGTGTGTGGAGCAGACCAGCAAACAGCGCAGCACGGCATGGTCGACTGCGCTGTCCTCCGTCCCCCTGGTGGAGGGGTAGACCTCACGGCCCTCGACAACAGCACATTGCACTGGCTACAGCGCCTGGAGGCCATTACATAACTTCTGCTGCCTCAAACGCAAGAAGATTGCCTTGTTTTCATTCAATAATCAAAACCTCCAACTAGAAATTAGCTTTTCGTAATTGGGCAGGACTGTGGCACAGCGGTAGAGTTGCTGCCTTACAGTACCAGAGAACCTGGTTCGATCCCGACCACGGGTGCTGTCTGTATGGAGTTTGCACTTTCTCTCTGACCGCGTGGGTTTTCTACAGGTTCTCCGGTTTCCTCCCACATTCCAAAGATGTGCAAGTTTGTAGGTGAATTTTCTTTTGTAAATTGTAAATTGTCCATTAGTGTGTAGGATAGTGCTAGTGTGTGGGGTGATCGCTGGCTGACGTGGACTCAGTTGGCCGATGGGCCTGTTTCCTTGTTGTACCTCTAAATTCATTCATTCACAAAATAATCGGAAGTCAAAGGATGATTCTGGGAGGTTAGACAATAGACAATAGACAATAGACAATAGGTGCAGGAGTAGGCCATTCAGCCCTTCGAGCCAGCACCGCCATTCAATGCGATTATGGCTGATCACTATCAATCAGTACCCCGTTCCTGCCTTCTCCCCATACCCCCTCACTCCGCTATCCTTAAGAGCTCTATCCAGCTCTCTCTTGAAAGCATCCAACGAACTGGCCTCCACTGCCTTCTGAGGCAGAGAATTCCACACCTTCACCACCCTCTGACTGAAAAAGTTCTTCCTCATCTCCGTTCTAAATGGCCTACCCCTTATTCTCAAACTGTGGCCCCTTGTTCTGGACTCCCCCAACATTGGGAACATGTTATCTGCCTCTAATGTGTCCAATCCCCTAATTATCTTATATGTTTCAATAAGATCCCCCCTCATCCTTCTAAATTCCAGTGTATACAAGCCCAATCGCTCCAGCCTTTCAACATACGACAGTCCCGCCATTCCGGGAATTAATCTAGTGAACCTACGCTGCACGCCCTCCCTGTGAGTTACTGAATAATCTAACCATCAGTAGGAAAAAAAATTGCAGATGCTGGTTTAAATCGAAGGTAGACATAAAATGCTGAAGTAACTCAGCGGGGTCAGGCAGCATCTCGGGAGAGAAGGAATAGGTGATGTTTCGGGTCGTCGGGAGGGGGCAGGACAAAGAAAGAATGTAGTTGGAGAGAAGAGGAGAACTTCTTCAAAGTTGACATGCCTTGAGGAGGATTCGCACTGTGAATAGGTATGTCAACTTTGAAGAAGTTCTCCTCATCTCTCCCACTACATTCTTTCTTTGTCCCGCCCCCTCCCCCAACATCAGTCTGAAGAAGGGTCTCGACCCGGAACGTCACACATTCCTTCTCTCCCGAGATGCTGCCTGACCCGGTGAGTTACTCCAGCAGTTTGTGTCTAACCATCAGTAGGAGCATTTTACATCATGGTGTAAAGAGTGGAGAGTTTTGCTTTCAAACAGTGATTCCTGACATAGTTTCTGATGGACTTGGCACCAATTCTAAATCCATATCCCCTTGCTTGGAACTCGTTTCCCCTGCTCTTTGACCCAGTGTGTTGCAAGAAGGAAGTGCTGGTGGTGTGTTTGGACTTTTGAATAATACAAAGCCCTTTGGCCCATCGTGTCTGTGATTTCTTGAAGCTGTCCAAATGTTCCCCACCCTCTCCCCTGAATGGACTAAACTCCCTTAGCACAATTTGTGTTGAGTTGAATGATTGCTGAGGTCAGTGCGAGATTCCTTGAGATAATGACTGTAGGAGCCATTTATGTTTGGGCTAGCTACTGTTGGTATGTTATATTATTATATATGGGCATAAGGTACTGGGAGTGGCCAGATACAGGGAAGAAGAGCATACAGTTCTTGCCTGACCTGGACAGACCATCGACTGGAAAGACCTGGGCCCAGACCAGGGACAGAGCAGCCAGCTACGACTTGTATGCGAAATAAGTATAGCCTGGTATATTCATCTCCTTGTCTGTACAACTACTTCAATAAACAACTAATTAAACTGGAAAAAAAAACGGCTGGAAGATCTGTTCTGTTGGGTCTGCGTAGATCACTCCAACATTAATGACTTGGATGAAGGGATTAAAAATACCATTAGCAAATTTGCAGATGATACAAAGCTGGGTGGTAGTGTGAACTGCGAGGAAGATGCTATGAGGTTGCAGGGTGACTTGGACAGGTTGTGTGAGTGGGCGGATGCATGGCAGATGCAGTTTAATGTGGATAAGTATGAGGTTATCCACTTTGGTGATAAGAATAGGAAGGCAGATTATTATCTGAATGGTGTCAAGTTAGGAAAAGGGGACGTACAACGAGATCTGGGTGTCCTAGTGCATCAGTCACTGAAAGGAAGCATGCAGGTACAGCAGGCAGTGAAGAAAGCCAATGGAATGTTGGCCTTCATAAAGAGAGGAGTTGAGTATAGGAGCAAAGAGGTCCTTCTGCAGTTGTACAGGGCCCGAGTGAGACCGCACCTGGAGTACTGTGTGCAGTTTTGGTCTCCAAATTTGAGGAAGGATATTCTTGCTATTGAGGGCGTGCAGCGTAGGTTCACTAGGTTAATTCCCGGAATGGCGGGACTGTCGTATGTTGAAAGACTGGAGCGACTAGGCTTATATACACTGGAATTTAGAAGGATGAGAGGGGATCTTATCGAAACATATAAGATTATTAAGGGGTATAAGAAAATAACTGCAGATGCTGGTACAAATCGATTTATTCACAAAATGCTGGAGTAACTCAGCAGGTCAGGCAGCATCTCGGGGGAGAAGGAATGGGTGACGTTTCGGGTCGAGACCCTTCTTCAGACTGATGTCAGGGGGGCGGGACAAAGGAAGGATATAGGTGGAGACAGGAAGATAGAGGGAGATCTGGGAAGGAGGAGTGGAAGGGAGGGACAGAGGAGCTATCTAAAGTTGGAGAAATCGACGTTCATACCAGCAGGCTGCAAACTGCCCAGGCGAAATATGAGGTGTTTTATAAGACTTGCCTGCGCCTCCATCTTCTATTTATAAGACTTGCCTGCGCCTCCATCTTCTATTTATTAAGGGGTTGGACACGTTAGAGGCAGGAAACATGTTCCCGATGTTGGGGGAGTCCAGAACCAGGGGCCACAGTTTAAGAATAAGGGGTAAGCCATTTAGAACGGAGATGAGGAAAAACTTTTTCAGTCAGAGAGTTGTAAATCTGTGGAATTCTCTGCCTCAGAAGACAGTGGAGGCCAATTCTCTGAATGTAGTCAAGAGAGAGCTAGATAAAGCTCTTCAGGATAGCGGAGTCAGGGGGTATGGGGAGAAGGCAGGAACGGGGTACTGATTGAGAATGATCAGCCATGATCACATTGAATGGTCGTGCTGGCTCGAAGAGCCGAATGGCCTACTCCTGCACCTATTGTCTATTGTCCCTGTGTAGTAATGGCAATTGGAAAATAATTCACTGGAAAAGTCGGAAAGTTGCCATTACAATGAAGTTAATCCAAGTAACGTTGCCTAACTTGGATGACCCGGACCAAATCTCTACCCCCCCCCCCCCCCCCCCCCCCACCCAAATTTAGAGTCAGACAGCATGAAAACAGGTCACTCAGTCCAACGTTCATACTTTCAGTGATGCCCCATCTGAGCTGGTCCCACCTGCCCGTGTTTGGCTCGTATCTCTCTACCCTTTCCTATCCATGTATCTGTAATATAGCCTTTTAAATGTTGTGATAGTATCTGCTTCTACTAGCTCCTCTGGCAGCTCGTTCCCACCACCCTCTGTGTAAATAAAATGCCCCTTCGGGTTGCTATTAAATCTTTCCCCTCTCAATTTAAACCTATGTCTTCTCATTCTTGATTCCTTTACCCCAGGTAAAAGTCAGTACAATCACATTAATCTGTTCCCCTCATGATCTTGTACACCTCTATAAGATCACCCCTCATCCTCTTGCGCTCCATGGAATAAAGTCCTAGCCTGCCCAACCTCTCCCTGTAGCTCAGGCCTTCGAGTCCTGGCAACATCCTCGTAAATCCTCTCTGCATTCTTTCCTGCTTAATGACATTCTTCCTATAGCAGATTGACCAAAACTGAACGTAGTGCTCCAAATGTGGCCTCACCAATGTCTCGTACAACACTTGTTTCCGTGAAGGAAAAAAACTGCAGATGCTGGTTTAAATTGAAGGTAGACACAAAATGTCTACTATCTTCTAAAGCCCTTGTGATAATGGAAATTGGGGGGTGGGGGGGATTTTTGCCGTTGTGTGGATCTTTCGGGCTGTTTTGCATCGGGTACAGTATTGTTCGAGTTAAATTGGACATCCTAACGCTGGTTTTAATTGCGTGCTTGGTCGGTTGGGAAATAATAATGAGGAGGCTGGCAGTACAAGTGAGTGCAGGAAGTGATTGTGATGAATAGATAGTGTAAGAAAATAACTGCAGATGCTGGTACAAATCGAAGGTATTTATTCACAAAATGCTGGAGTAACTCAGCAGGTCAGGCAGCATCTCAGGTGAAAAGGAATGGGTGACGTTTCGGGTCGAGGTCGGAAGAAGGGTCTCGACCCGAAACGTCACCTATTCCTTCTCTCCCAAGATGCTGCCTGACCTGCTGAGTTACTCCAGCATTTTGTGTCTACTTGTTTCCGTGATATGTAAGCATGAGAAGCATGCTGCGTAAAAGCATTGCTAGTTCAATGGAGACTCACTAGAGATCCGTGATGTTATTTGATACTAGAGCTGGCCTTCATGAGAGAAGGATGAAAGTGGAACCCTAGAACCTGAAGCGTTTAATGGAGAGCTTCAGTGAGATGGCCAGACACGACAGTCTGGCTCGCGACCTTCTTCTGAGAGAGGCAATTATTCAAAGATCCTTCGGGAATTTGTGCTTAGTATTTGTGAGGGATTTCTTATTGACAAGGCAGGTTTAAAGAGCAGCTTAAATGTTTAGAAATACAGCGCGGAAACAGGTCCTTTGGCCCATCGGGTCTGCGCCGACCAGTGATCCCCGCACATTAACACCATCCTACACCCACTAGGGACAATTTTTTCATTTATCAAGCCAATTAATCTACATACTTGCACGTGTTTGGAGTGTGGGAGGAAACCGAAGATCTCGGAGAAAACCCACACGGGGAGAACGTACAAACTCCGTACATTTAAGAAATTGGTTAATCGTCTACTTATTTAATTCTTCCCTGCTCTCCAATTTAAATAAAAAGAAAAATTGCGTTTCAATTTGGGTTCTGACTGTGTGGATTTAGACTTTTAGACCTTAGAGATACAGCGTGGAAACCAGCCCTTCGGCTCACCGAGTCCGCGCCGACCAGCGATCACCCCGTACACGAGCACTATCCCACACACACTGCGGACAATTTACAATTTTATCAAGTCAATTAACCTACAAACCTGTACGTCTTTGGAGTGTGGGAGGAAACCGGAGCACCCGGAGAAAACATGCACGATCACGGGGAGAACGTGCAAACTCCGTACAGACAGCGCCCGCAGTCAGGGTTGAACCTGAGTCTCTGCCGCAGGAGGAACGTTGGTATCATTGGCTGTCAGTTCCCTCACTGCCTATGATCCTGGAAGCTGGAATATTGTCCTGGGTCACGGTGACATTTAAGCCTTGGTTAAGGGTTCACAGGTGTCTGTTCTTTTTAAACCATCTGAGTTTCTCCCCCCTCGTCGTTCAGTCTATCGTAATGTTCATCAGATGCGAGTCGAGGTTTATTATTGTTGCGTGTACCGAGGTACAGGGAAAAGGTTTGTTTTGCATAATATCCAATCAAATCAGACAATACTATGCTATTAAGAACCAGAGAACATGGATTTAAGGTGAGAGGGGAAAGTTAGAAACATAGAAACATAGAAAATAGGTGCAGGAGGAGGCCATTCGGCCCTTCAAGCAGCACCGCCATTCACTGTGATCATGACTGATCATCCACAATCAGTAACCTGTGCCTGCCTTCTCCCCATTTCCCTTGATTCCACTAGCCTCTAGAACTTTATCTAACTCTCTTAAATTCATCCAGTGAATTGGCCTCCTCTGCCTTCTGTGGCAGAGAATTCCACAAATTCACAACTCTCTGGGTGAAAAAGTTTTTCCTCACATCAGTTTTAAATGGCCTCCCCTTTATTATTAGACTGTGGCCCCTGGTTCTGGACTCCCCCAACATTGTGAACATTTTTCCTGCATCTAGCTTGTCCAGTCCTTTTATAATTTTGTACGTCTCTATAAGATCCCCTCTCATCCTTCTAAACTCCAGTGTATACAAGCCCAGTCTTTCCAATCTTTCCTCATATGACAGTCCCGTCATCCCGGGGATTAACCTCGTGAACCTACGCTGCGCTGCCTCAATAGCAAGGACGTCCTTCCTCAAATTAGGAGACCAAAACTGCACACAATACTCCAGATGTGGTCTCACCAGGGCCCTATACAACTGCAGAAGGACCTCTTTACTCCTATACTCAAATCCTATTGTTATGAAGGCCAACATGCCATTAGCTTTCTTCAAGGCCTGCTGGAACCTAAGAGGCAACTTTTCCACTTGGAGGTTGTGGGTGAATGGAACGAGCTGCCAGAGGAGATAGGTGAGGCAGGTACAATAACAAAATTTAAAAGACACTTAGACAGGTACTTGGATAAGAAAGGTTCAGAGGGATATGGGCCATCTGCAGGCAAATGGGAGTAGTTTCGATGGGGCATCTTGGTCAACATGGATGAGTTGGACTGAAGTCTCCTGGCATAAATGCAATCATCAAACTCAAGTCCAAAAGGTAGAGCAAAGGGGAAGATACAGAGTGCAGAATATAGTTCTCAGCATTGTAGCGCATCAGTTCCACAGACAAAGTCCAATGTCCACAATGGGGTAGAGGTGAATCGGACAGTACCCTAGCTTATGGAAGGACCGTTTAGAAGCCTGATAACAGAAGGGAAGAAGCTGTTCCTGAGTCTGGTGGTGCGCGCTTTCAAGTTTCTATACCTTCTGCCCGATGGGAGCAAGGAGAAATAGGAATGACTAAGGTGAGACAAGTCAGTGTGTCCTTTGTCTCTTCAGGGTATCACGACAAGTGAGGTGCGTTGTGGCTTTGTTGCCTTCCCCCTCGTGTCTGCAGCATGAAACCAGCTCGCTATCCCTTTTTACAGAGACAGGAAGACGTGCAGTCTGGTCTTGTGGTTTGATCGTGGCCCCAGAGACCTCAAATGGAGACTAACGTGAACTTGTGTGTCTAAGAGGCTCCACTCTGCTGGCATCTGACTGCATGCATTGCAAGCCTGGTTATATTTCTTGTCCCAGGAGGCTGGATTAGTTAATGCACCAACCTGTTAAATAATCAATAGGATGACCAACCTCCAACTAGAGATCAGTACTTTGTGATCAGTCAGTGGAAGCCTTTGCATTTCAATTTGTTGAATGAAAAACAAAGTTTAGTTTAGAGATACAGCGCGGAAACAGGCTATTTTGGACCACCGGGTCTGTGCCGACCAGCGATCCCCGCACATTAGCACTATTCTAACCCACTAAGGACAATATTTACAATTACCAAGCCAATTAACCCACAAACCTGTGCGTCTTTGGAGTATGGGAGGAAACCGAAGATCTCGGAGAAAACCCACGCAGGTCACGGGGAGAACGTACAAACTCCGTACAGACAGCGCCCGTAGTCGGGATGGAACCCGGGTCTCCGGCGCTGCATTCGCTGTAAGGCAGCAACTCTACTGCTGCGCCACCGTGCCGCCCTATGACGTGTTGTTTGATATAATTGCTTGGGCAGTGTGCTGCCTCAGTAGCAACCCTTGTTAGCTTCAGATGGGTTGTTGTACGTCTACCAATCCTTTACTCGATTGGGCGGCTCAGTGTCGTGGCGGTAGAGCTGTGGCATTACGGCTCTAGAGACCCGGGTTCAATCCTGATTGCGGGTGCTGTCTGCACAGAGTAAACACGTACTCCCTGGGTTTCCTCCGGGTGCTCCGGTTTCCTCCCACACTAAAAAGACGAACAAGTTTGCAGGTTCATTGGCTTCTGTAAAATTGTAAATTGTCAGTGTGTGGTCTAGTGCTCGTGTCAGGGCTGATCGTTGGTCAGTGCAGAGTCGTGGGGCCGAAGGGCTTGATTCCTTCCGCCTTATAACTCGTCTAAAGTCTGATGCGGAATAGTGTCATTGAGCTATATGGTACGGAAGCGGCCCTTTGGCCTAACATCCACGCCAACTAGTGATCAATGGAAAGACTCGAGGTCACAGCCTTAAAGTGAGAGGAGCAAAGTTTAAAGGAGATGTGTGGGGCAGGTTTTTCTTTACACACAGCATGGTTGAGTGCCTGGAACATGTTGCCAGGGGTTTGTGGTGGTGGAGGCAGACACGACCAATAGTTCAATGGTGCTTTTATTGTCACATGTGCGAAGTGCAAAAGCGCGGTGAAATTATTTTCTTACAAACAGTCCAGTTGGATACGGCCATAGCAAAGGTGACTTTTAGATAGACACATAGATATGGACGGACATGGATCACATGCAGGCAGAGGTGATTAGTTTAACTTGGCATCATGTTTCGGTCGGACTTTGTGGGCTGAAGGGCCTTTCCCTGTGCTGTACTGTTCTGCGTGCAGGCTCAAAATACCAAATCAGTTGTACTACAAACTCATTGCACTATCATCTATATATATATCCCCACCCTCACTTTAATTCCCTGCTCTTTCAAACCTCTTCTCTCCTCATCAACACCCTTTTGCCTCCTTTTCATCTCTAAACTTTGTCAACACATCCTTAGCGCGGAAACAGGCCCTTTCGGCCCACCGGGTCCGCGCCGATCAGCGATCCCCGCATATTAACACTATCCTATACCCACAAGGGACAATTTCTACATTTACCAAGCCAATTAACCTACAAACCTGTAGGTCTTTGGAGCGTGGGAGGAAACCGAAGATCTCGGAGAAAACCCACGCAGGTCACGGGGAGAACGTGCAAACTCCATACAGACAGCACCCGTAGTCGGGATGGAACCCGGGTCTCCGGCGCTGCATTCGCTGTAAGGCAGCAACTCTACCGCCATGACCGCCCTTATCTGACACCATTTCTTCTTTTCATGTCCGTTTTTTGACACTTACTCAATAATCCATCTAACAATCAACCCCCCCCTCCATCTATATCCACCTATCACTTGCTAAGCTTACTCCCATTGCCACCTCTCCTTTCCAGCTTTCTCCCACTTCTCTTTTCCAGCCTTCTCTCCCCTACTACAGTCAGTGTGACGATGGGGTCCTGACCCGGAACGTCGCCTATCCATGACCTCCAGAGACACTGCCTGACCCGCTGAGTTACTTCAGCACTTTGTGTTCTACGCAAGATTCCAGCACCTGCAGTTCCTTGTGTTCCACTGTCTTCCTCTCCTGCCCCAGATGAGCGATGTCTGCTGGGGTGAGAGAGGTTAGTCAGGGGCTTCCTGGCCAAGCAATCACTAATCTTTTAAATGTTGAATCTTGCTTCATCTCCCCACCTTTGCTGCAACCATCTATTTACCTTACTTGTGTAGCAGCTTGTCTTGCTGTTTGGAAAAGCTGCAGGGCTTCTGACGGTTTCTGATGAAAGTTTGTCTAAGAACATTAGAAACACAAGGCATGGCCATATTATCCTCAGGTCCGAGGCGGCACAGTGCCGCAGTGGTAGAGTTGCTGCCTTAAAGCGCCAGAGACCCGGGTTCGATCCTGACCACGGGTGTAGCCTGCACTGTGGAGTTTGCACGTTCTCCCGCACCCTTGTTCACGGCCTGGCTCCCTATCACTCTCTTCCCCTCTTCCTCACTTTCCACTCCCTCACTCCATCTCTTCATCGGCGGTCACTGGAAGCGAGTGTGACTGTCCTCTCCATAGGGTCGGATGCCTGTGCGTGACTTTGTTTAACGTGGGGAGACTGGTGCACAGACAGCCACCACACGGTCCTTGACAGATCTGGGTCAGGATCCAGTGGCAAGGAGTCCAAGACGACCGGGGACCCTTTTCTGCTGCAGCCTTCATCCATCCGCCTTCCCAGCCGTTGTGACGCTCCACTAAAGTCAGCCATCATCCTCCGCCTGTTCCACCGTTGAGGTCTTGGTTGGATTGCTCTTTGTCAGGGACCTCCCCCTCGACCTTACCGCCATGGGTGACCCTACCAGGAGCGTAGCTCCAGACGGCATCGTTCTCAGGATCTCAGGACCACACGAGCTTCTCCACCACGACACGGTGACAATCCACAGAGAAGATCCATCTATTCTCCCACTATCCTTTATTCTCCACGCCCCCTCTTTTCACTCCACTCCACTCTCTACCGCTCTACCCCGCTCTCTCTAACTCCCCAGCTCACCTTAACGGTGCTTCTGGTAGAGTTGCTGCCTTACAGCGCCAGCGACCCGGGTTCGATCCTGACCACGGTGCTGTCTGTATGGAGTTTGCATGGGTTTTCTCTTGGGTGTTCCGGTTTCTTCCCATACTCCAAAGATGTGCAATTTCATTAAAAAATTGTAAATCGTCATTAGTGTGTAGGATTGTGTTAGTGTGTGTGGTGATCGCTGGTCAGCACGGACGGTGGGACAAAAGGGCCTGTTTCTGCTCTGTATCTCTAAAGTCTAAAATAACGTTAGGATCTATGAATGGTGCTATCTATCTTCTAAAGCCCTTGTGATAATGGGGAATGATGGGGGGGTGGGGGGGGATTTTTGCCGTTGTATGGATCTTTCGGGCTGTTTTGCATCGGGTACAGTGTTGTTCAAGTTAAATTGGACATTCTAACGCTGGTTTTAATTGCGTGCTTGGTCGGTTGGGAAATAATAATGTGGAGGCTGGCAGTACAAGTGAGTGCAGGAAGTGATTGTGATGAATAGATAGTGTAAGAAAATAACCGCAGATGCTGGTACAAATCGAAGGTATTTATTTCACAAAATGCTGGAGTAACTCAGCAAGTCAGGCAGCATCTCAGGAGAGAAGGAATGGGTGACGTTTCGTGTCGGGACCCTTCTTCACTCATTCCTTCTCCCCTGAGATGCTGCCTGACCTGCTGAGTTACTCCAGCATTTTGTGAAATAAATACCTTCGTGATGAATAGATATGTGATAAAGGTAGATGATGACATGTGGTGGCTTGGTTGCTTAAAAGAAAACATGCAGCTAAATTGTTTTGCAAGGACAGGTTGGGTTGAAGGGTCTGTTTCAGTGCTGAATGACTAAGTTCAAGAGAATATTTGTCGACATACTAAATCTCCTCAATCTTTGAAGGAAATAGAGGTGTATGATGGGCTTTCTTTATGATTACATCAATGTGCTGGGCCCAGGACCATCTGTTCCTCGTTGCATTAAAGCTCTTTGGACTTGAGATTTACCGCGCGGAAACAGACCCTTCTGCCTGCCGGGTCCACGCCGACCAGCGATCACCCCCTACACTAGCACTATCCTACATACTCTCAATTTCCTCTTTGGAGTACGTCCGGGTGCTCCGGCTTCCTCCCACACTCCAAAGACGTGCATGTTTGTAGGTTAATTGGCTTCGGTTAAATTGTCCCTAGTGCGTAGGATGCAAAACTGGGTTAACAGAACTAGTGGACAGGTTGGTGCAGACTTGATGGGCCGAGGGGGGCTGTTTCCATGCTTTAACTCTAAACTCTAAACTCCGCGGGGTCAGACTGCGTCTCTGGAGGCTATGGATAGACAATGTTTTCAGTCGGGACCCTTCATCGTACTGATTGTGGTGTGGGGAGGAGACAGGTGGGGGAAGAGGTGGGGGCGAGACAAAGCTTGGCAAGTGATAGGTGGATACAGGTGAATGGGGGGCTTGATGGCAGACAGATGGACATAGGCTGGAGGCTCCTTTTTCATCTCTGGCCTATGTTCACTCATCTGCCAATCAACCCCCCCACACCTGTATCCACCTATCACTTGCCAGGCATTGTCCCATCCCCACCTCTCTCCCAGTTTTCTCCCCCACCAACCCAAAACGTCATCGATCCATGTTCTCCAGAGATGCAGCCTAACCCACTGAGTTACTCCAGCACTCTGTGAAACGTCACCTATCCATGTTCTCCACTGATGCTGCCTGACCCGCTGAGTTACTCCAGCACTGCTTTTTAATAATGCTGTATTCTTGGACACTTTATGGTTTGGTGAAAAGATCATCTTCACTACTCGTAATCAATCGTGGCTAAATTTAGACGGGTGTTTGCTTATGTGTTAGGACCCATTGACTGGATTAGATTGAAACTGGGAAAACTGTCAGCAGGTGTAAGGAAATGTGAGCTGAGTAATTAAAGAGCTACACGATCAACGTATATAGAATCTGGGTCTGTCAGGAATAGACACTGTGGTAGATAACTCAAAGTTGCCAGTGTGACCATACTCCTGTTCACTGTATCTCGGTACACGTGACAAGAATCAACCAGTGCCAATAGTCCAGTGAGAGTGCGAAGAAGAAAATGCCCCTCATGAAATGAGACAGTGACATGGCCGATGGACTGGTGCCAGAGACTGAGGTTCAATCCTCAGCTGCTGTCTGAGTGGAGTTTGCAAGATCTCCCTGTGACTTCATGGATTTAGAAACATAGAAACATAGAAACCAGGTGCAGGAGGAGGCCATTTGGCCCTTCAAGCCAGCATCGCCATTCATTGTGATCATGGCTGATCATCCACAATCAGTAACCCGTGCCTGCCTTCTCCCCATATCCCTTGATTTCACTAGCCCCTAGAGTCCTATCTAACTCTCTTTTAAATTCATCCAGTGAATCGGCCTCCACTGTCATCTGTGGCAGAGAATTCCACAAATTCACAACTCTCTGGGTGGAAAAGTTTCTTCTCACCTCAGTTTTTAATGGCCTCCCCTTTATTCTTAGACTGTGGACCCTGGTTCTGGACTCCCCCAACATTGGGAACATGTTTTCCTCCATTTCTCCCACGTTCTCCCACATCCCAAGACATCTCCAATGTGAAATTGTCCCTGGCAGGAGGGAGAGCTGATGGGAAGGTGAGGAAAATAAATGGGATTCATGTTAGATTAGCATAAAAGGTCGTTAATGGCCAGCACGGAACCGATGAGCCAAAGGGCTCATTGGTTCTCTGTGCTCAATCTCTGAGGCAATTTTTCAAGATTGTATTTACAACTGTAAATCCCCCACCGCTCCCCTCCCCCAAGGTGTCCCCCAAGGCTCAGTCCTTGGCCCCCTCCTCTTCATCCTCTACCTGTTCCCCCTTGGTCAATTAATCCGCCGTCATGGTCTCAACTTCCATTGCTTCGCCGATGATATCCAGCTCCTCATCTCCACCAAGTCAATCTCCCCCACCACACACTCTACACTGACAAACTGCATCACTGAAATAAAATCTTGGCTTCAATCAAATTTCCTCAAACTCAATTGCAACAAATCTGAAATCATCATCATTGGTCCAAAAACGCTCACCAAATCCACCCAAAACTTCATCCTCAACATTGATGGTCTCCCAGGATCCACCTCACCTCACATCCGGAATCTTGGAATCATCTTTGATCAAGCCCTCTCCTTCGACAAACACATCAAACACATCACAAAGACAGCCTTCTTCCACCTCAAAAACATTGCCCGTCTCCGTCCATCCCTCTCCTCCACAGTTGCAGAAACCCTCATCCACGCCTTCATCACCTCCCGTCTGGACTACTGCAACAGCCTCCTCTATGGCGCACCCTCAAAAATCATCAGTAAACTTCAATACATTCAAAACTCCGCTGCCCGTCTACTCACCCACACCCCGATCCGTGACCATATCACCCCCGTCCTTTATAAACTCCACTGGCTCCCCATCCCCCAGAGAATCCAGTACAAAATCCTCCTCATAACCTACAAAGCCCTCCATAACCTGGCCCCATCCTACCTGACCGACCTCCTCCACAGGCACACTCCCACCTGCACCCTCCGCTCTGCTGCTGCCAATCTCCTATCCCCCCACATCCGGACCAAACTCAGATCCTGGGGGGACAGGGCTTTCTCCATCGCTGCTCCCATCCTATGGAACTCACTACCCCAAAACGTTAGAGACTCCTCCACACTCACCACATTCAAAACATCGCTGAAGTCTCACCTGTTCAGTACTGCCTTCAACCACTGAAGGTCACCTCACCTTCTGTCTCCTTTCTCTGTTCGTTTATTTATTTACTTATTTATCTATTTATTAATTTCCCTATGTTCTCTAAATCTCTGTAAAGCGTCTTTGAGTATATGAAAAGCGCTATATAAATAAAAAAATACAAAAAAAATACATTAAAAATTGACCGATGTAATAGCAAAGAACTGCAGTTGCTGGTTTACACCAAAAAAAAGGACACAAAGTGCTGGAGCAACTCAGCGGGTCTGGCAGCAGCTCCAGAGAATATGGATAGGTGATAGAGAATATGGATAAGTTCTTAAGGATAGCGGGGTCAGGGGGTATGGGGAGAAGGCAGGAACTGGGTACTGATTGAGAATGATCAGCGATGATCACATTGAATGGCGGTGCTGGCTCGAAGGGCCGAATTGGCTACTCCAGCACCTATTGTCTATTGTCTATTGTTTTGGGTCGAGACCCTTCTTTAAAAGTGATTGTTATACGTCGATGCCTTCCAGGTTGTCAGTTGTTCTCTTCCCTCTTGACTCGTGAAACCTGTGGCGGCCCTTTCATTTGATGCATTAGAGTATCTGCAAGGATTAGATGAGTTTAGTACCTCATATACCAGGATGCGATGGAATTCCTTGTTCACATGAAACTCGGTAATGTGTACAAACAGTAATGATAAATACAATGGGTGCACACAGCAGAATGATGTGAAATTGTAGTGCAAAGGTCAAGTGGTGTGGAAGAATATTGAAGAATAATAATGTAACAACCGCATGTGGTAGAGTTAAGAGTGAGACTATGATGGGTGTATGGAACGAGCTGCCACAGAGGGTAATTGAGGCAGGTAATAGAACAACCTTTACAATAAATTTGGGCAGGTACTTGGACAGGATAGGTTTCGAGGGATATGGGCCAAACGCCGGTGGTTGGGTCTAGTGTAGATGGGGCATTTTGGTCGGCATGGGCTGAGGGGCTGAGGCTTTCCGTTCTGACTGGCTCCGAGACTCATGCGGCAACACCTTGGAGTGAGTTTGAATGACCTGTTGGGAGGCACAGTGCTGGAGTAACTCAGTATATCAGGAGAATGAGGAGAGGTGACGTTTCTGTGCTCGATGTGAAGAAGAGTTCCTCGCTGAAATGTCGCTTATCCACATTTTCCAGAGATGCTGCCTGATCCTAAATTTGTTTATTTTTCTGTAAACCGGCATCCTTGTGTCTTGTGTTCCTTGTTCCTTGTGTCTACCCCGTTGTGTGTGCTCTACCTACCTCCCTGACTCGCACACCTGTGTCTACCTCCTTGACTTGCATGCTAACGTTCCTCACGAGAGGGTTGGCTTGTGTTGAGGTGAAAGCGGAGTGGCGTGTCAGACTGGACAAGTAGAAGCTCTTTCCTTCCCCTTCAGTCATGTGGTTTCTTGCAATAGTTTCAAGATCACTTCTGCAAGACTGCTGCCAAGAATAAACGTTACCCGAATTTCCCATTTCCTCGTGTCATTATTGAACTGTGTGCTGCAATCTTGGAAATCCCATTGTGGGTGTCTTCCAACGTCACTTGGCAAAATGTCAGGGAGCATTCAACTTTCCTAACACTTTCTCCTCTTCATTCAGGAATTAGATTCAACTCCCCCCTCTCATACTCTCTCTCTCTCATGTTCTTCAACGATCGTACGTCACTTTTGGTTAATATGAAGACCATCATTAAAATTGCTAATTGCGGCTGGGATATTGCACAGCCAATCACTCCTTCACCACGTAAATGATTCGTGTCCTTTCATAATAGTTGGCAGGATTATTCACCGCAGTGGCTGATCTTGACGCTATTACCTAACCCAACACTAACACCCCAATCCCCCCCCCCCTCCTCCATAACCCTAAGCCTAATGCGACTTTAAACAAGGGCCAGAAATATTAAGCACTACTTTTCCTGTAAAAGGAGCCAGCTGGAATGAGTTTAACCATGGAATATAGAGGTGTAATCCTAATGAAGGAAATTAAATTAAACAATGTTAAAAATGCCATTTCGGATCCTGCACTAAACCTGATTCTACGGCTCTAAACCCAGAATGAATCCCGATTAGGATATTAAAATATCGAGCCTAAAAATGGTCATAGAGTCATATAGCGTGGAAACAGGCCCTTCAGCCCAACGCCCACATTGGCCAACATGCCCCAGCTTCACGAGTCCCACCTGCCTGCTTTTGGCCCATATCCCTCCAAACTCTGTCCTATCCACGGACCAAAAGATCTTTAATGGTCTTTAGAAGGCTTTTGGATGGGGCCTCCCAAACAATTAGCATTATATTTTTGCTCGTGTCTTAGTATTTTTGCACCATGATATGCGGTGAGTGTGATTAGTTTGGCATGAATAAGGACTTGGAGCCTCCCCACCCTGGAGAAGGTGTGTGGGGGGGGTTCCGTGTCCCTTGTTTGAGTCTCCTGTAGACTGACGGGAAGAATTAATCAACAGCTCGCATCATTCTGAATTGGGTATGCACCAGGATGGTGGAAGGCAAAGCAGAGGGACGTTGGAGGTTTGAATTTAGAGTTCCTGCACTTTAGAAGCAATCTATTGAGTTGGCCAGCAGCACTCTTGGGAACAGAACAGATTCACCAGGATCTTAGGAAATAAAACTGCAGATGCTGGTTTAAATCGAAGGTAGACACTTCTTCAGTCTGAAGAAGGGTCTCGACCGGAAACGTCAACCATTCCTTCTCTCCAGAGATGCTGCCTGATCCACTGAATTACACCAGCATTTTGTGTCTACCTTCACCAGGATCTTACCTGATTTTGAGAGCTTGCTTTATACTCTCTGCCTCAGAAGGCAGTGGAGGCCAATTCTTTGAATGCATTCGAGAGCTAGTTAGAGCTCTTAAGGATAGCGGAACCAGGGGATATGGGGAGAAGGCAGGAACGGGGTACTGATTGAGAATGAGCAGTCATAGAGGTAGAGGATTCTAAAACTAAATGGCGAGTGAGGAGAGATTCAAGAGGGACCTCAGGCAACCTTTTTCACTCAGAGGGTAGTCCGTATCTGGAGCTGCCAGAGGAAGCTATCGAAAGACAGATATATGAATCGGGAGGTTTTGGAGGGATATGGGCCAAATGTAGACAAATGGAATTAGCCCAGAATGTCACCTCGGTTGACCATGGACAAGGTGGACTCACCACTCTCTGTGTGAAAAAGTGCTCCTTGAGTTCCCATTAAATCTTTCCCCCTCTCACCTTAAACCTATGTCCTCTGGTTCTTGATTCTCCTACTCTGGGCAAGAGAGTCTACATTCACCTATTCCCATTATAATTGTATCCACCTTTATAAGATCACCACTCAGCCTCCTGCACTCCAAGGATTAAAGTCCTAGCCTGCCCAACCTCTCCTTGTAGCTCAGGCCTTCGAGTCTGGGAAGCATCATTGTGTATCTTCCCTGCACACTTTTCAGTTTAATGACATAAAACAGCTTTAAAGGTGAGAGGGGCAAAGTATAAAGGAAGTATAAAGTGGGGCAGCTTTTTTAAACAGAGGGTAATGAGTGCCAGGGTTGGCGGTGGAGGCAGATACGATAGTGGTCTTTGAGACTTTTGGATAGATACCTAGGATGTACAGGGAATGGAGAGATATGGATTATGCGCATGTAGATAAGAGTTGGTTTTGGCAGCATGCTCAGTGCGAACATTGTGGTGGGCCGAAGGGCCAGTTCTTGTCTTGTGCTGTTGTTCCACGTACTCGACGGCCAATGTTTCGGGTTGGGCCCCTTGTTGAGTCTGAAGATGGGCACTTGGTGCGTGATGCGCGATTCCAGCACCTGCGGTTCCTTGAGTCTCCTTTTCGAGAATGATCAGACCATATTTGCATAACCGCGCGGTTGACTGAGAGATGAGCAGATGTTAAAAGTAAACTCCTGCCTACTGCAGAAGGAAAGATAAGGTCAGCCATGATTGAATGATGGAGTTGACGTGATGGGCCAAATGGCCAAACCTCTGCTCCTACAACTTATGAACTTATGATCATGAGTTGGCGTTGCCATGGATTTTGATCAAGGCTAATTATGCTTCTGTTTTCTTTCCTCTTCAGAGATCGTATACGTTAATTCTGGAAGCCTGGGATCAGGACAATGCGACATCTGGTGAGTCTCCAGCCTCCAGACGTATTTCTCCAACTTGCCTGGGCTCATGCCTCCTTTAAAATAAAATCCATCTGCATTCAGGATTGCACTGGCAGCCTCAGTGAAGGTGTGTCACATTATGCATTTGCCAGGGGTAAAATAGATGTGGGGGTGGGGGGGGGGGGGGGGAGAGGCGATGGTTTGGGGGGGGTGTGTCCAAAGGCGAGCGGATTGAGGAGTTCAAACATGCAGTGGATGGAAGTTCTAATTCCTGAAATGTTTTGTGATGACTAACTGTGCACACACGGGAGTACACATACACGCAGTTTGAATTCTGTGCTTTTAGAAAATAATTAACTGCTGTAGGTAATTCTCCCCTCCCACAGCTTCTGTTCCTTCTCTTGAAATGCACGCCTGAATGCGAAAGTAGCAAGTCGCCAGAGGCACAAAGTGCTGGACTGACTCAGCGGGTCGGGCAGCATCTCTGGAGTAAAGGAATAGGTGACGTTTCGAGTCGAGACCCTTCATCAAGGGTCACCGAGATGTCAGTGTGATGAAAGTGTCTCGACCTGAAACGTCACCTATTCCTTTTCTCTAGAGATGCTAACAGGCGCCCTGAGTTTCTCCACCTTTTTGAGTCTATCGTAGGTTAATTGGCTTCAGTAAAGTTGTAAATTGTCCCTATTATGTAGGACAGTGCTAACTCGGAGGGCCGAAGGGCCTGTTTCCGCGCTTTATCTCGAAAGTATAAAGAATTAGGCTGTTCGATGGGCTGAATGGCCTAATTCTGCTTCTGTGACTTATGAGCATGGCACAGGAACAGGCTCTTCAGTCCACAATGACTAGGCCGAACATTTTGCCAAAACCATCTGCCTGCTTGTATTCCATATACCTCAATTTCTTGCGTATCCATGAGCCTATCCAAAAGCCTCTTAAAAGCCAGTGAGTTCAGAGTGGCTGAGTTAGGTGACGGCTCTGATCTGTTCTGTACCTTTTCATACCTCTAGTTTCCCTCTCCCTTGACTCTCAGTCTGAAGAAGTGTCTTGACCAGAAACGTCACCTATTCCTTTTCTCCTGAGATGCTACTGAGTTACTCCAGCATTTTGTGCCTACCTTGAGTTCAGAGTGGCGTTCACCTGGGTTGACAGACATGTTTTTTCAACAGTGCATCATTGTATTGGGTACAGAGCCCTGATGGTACTTCCCATCTTGGGTTCCCATTGAGAAGAGCGTGTCTTAGTTTAGTGTCTAAATAGTTTAGTTTAGAGATACAGCGCAGAAACAGGCCCTTTGGCCCATTGAATCCGCACCGACCAGCGATCTCCACACACCCACACCCCTCCTACATACACTAGGGACATAGAAACATAGAAACATAGAAAATAGGTGCAGGAGGAGGCCATTTGGCTCTTCGAGCCAGCACCACCATTCATTGTGATCTTGGCTGATCATTCACAATCAGTAACCCGTGCCTGCCTTCTCCCCATACCCCTTGATTCCACTAGCCTCTAGAGCTCTATCTAACTCTCTTTTAAATTCATCCAGTGAATTGGCCTCCACTGCTTTCGGTGGAAGAGAATTTCACAAATTCACAACTCTCTGGGTGAAAAAGTTTTTTCTCACCTCAGTTTTAAATGGCCTCCCCTTTATTCTTAGACTGTGTGGCCCCTGGTTCTGGACTCCCCACGACATTAGAAACATTTTTCCTGCATCTAGCTTGTCCAGTCCTTTTATAATTTATAAGCTAACACCAAGCCAATTAACCTACAAACCTGTACGTCTTTGGAATGTGGGAGGAAACCAAAGATCTCGGAGAAAACCCACGCAGGTCACGGGGAGAACGTACAAGCACCCGTGGTCGGAATCGAACCTGGGTCTTTGGCGCTGTAAGGCAGTAGCTGTACCGCTATGCTGCCCAGGTCGACAGACCGTTCTGAAGCAGTGGATGGGCGGCCTGGCGGCAGAGCTGCAGCTGGAAGTGTCAGGAATACCTTGCAGCTGTCGACACTAACCCAGGGGGGGTGGGGAGCACCTACAGTGGAGGCTGCTGTAGAACGTAAATACCACACTTTACAGTGCAGGGCTGCAAAGCGTTAGGTGTCCAAATAGTGTAGAGAGGTAATTTAGTTGGAGTTATATACAAACTGAGTTATTTATAGTTAGCTGCATGTCATTGTATCAAGAGACATTTTGGTAAGTGCTGCTCTGGTTGTAAGGGAGATTCTCTGACTCAGTTTAGGTCATAGAACATGATACTTGTAAAGGTTAGCGTGCTCAGAATAACGAAGCATGTGCATGCATTACAGAGTTGTAATTCTTCAAATATTTCTGCTGACCGTTGACCCACTGATCGCGACCACAATTGTTCTCAGTCCCAGGTAGTCCCTGCTGCCTTCCAAATAGTTTCTATCATGAATGACCCTGAGTGGATCGTGGTTGGGTGGAAGGGCTGTGACTTCTTCCACTGCTGCACATCCTGTATTAAAATGGTGACCAAACTTTAAAAGTGCACTGAGCTCAAGGCAATTTAAGGTTGTGTCAAGTGGCTTTAAATCTGCAGGTTATCTGAGGAAGAAAGCTTGGCTTAAGGAAGACACAAAGTGCCCGAGTAACACGGCATGTCAGACAGCATCTCTGGAGAACATAGCGATACAGACATGGAGAACATAGATGCTGCCTGACGCACAGTGTTACTTCAGCACTTTGTGTTGTTTTTGATAACCAACATCTGCATTTCCTTAGGTCATGTCATAAGGAATAGGAGTCGAATCAGGCCATTCAAGTCTACTCCGCCATTCAATCATGGCTGATCTATCTCTCCCTTATTTATTCGTGTCATCACACAGCTGTTTGCCAATAGCGAGCAAATTTTACTGCCATGTGGTTGGCCTCTGCAAGATCCTTTACAGTGCATGTGTCGTGCAGCATGTCACAGCTCAGGAAATGTTCCATAGTCTGGAGGCCCTGTCCCCACTCGCAGTCTGCCGCATCTTCAGTATATTCCCGCTTCAGCATGTTCGATTTGCTCCTCCCCACGCCTGCCCGCAGTCCGTTGAGACTCCGCCAGTTTGCCCACGGTTGGTCGGAACCTGGTGGGAGTTTCTTAGAGGGATCGATTGCTATGTGAATGTCTTCCGGATATTTCTCTAGTCTTCCCAGAGTTTGAGCCTTCTGGACGATACACCACACCCTGTATCCATCTATCTCTCCCTCCTAACCCCACTCTCCTGCCTTCTCCCCATAACTTCTGATACCTGTCCTTGTGTCTCCTTGGCTGTAGCAGTTGGGTTGACGATAGATGAGACAAGAGTGTTAATCGTCATGTGTACCAGCAACAGAACAATGAAAATCGTACTTGTTGCAGTTTAAAAGCCCCATAAACACTGTGCTGTAGAGGTGTATGACTCCATGACTTGCACTCAAGTCAACTGCAGCTTTGTAATCTCGTCTGCACGTTTAAGAGGCTGCCTTCTCCACGAGTAAACCTTTCACCACTGTGTTTTACACAGCCCGAGGCCAATTATGTTTTTAAGGATTGGTAAGTTGGAGCAAGTTACACGGTAACTTGATACGAGACATTGCCAGCCGCGCGTGGAACAACTGCTTCCTTTTATGACAGCTAAATGTGTTAAAATTTAAATACTCCCTCGTTTGCTGTGAGTCGGGAAGCAGGATGCATTCTATTGTTCAGCTCTGTAAACGTTAGTCCCAGAACGAGAGGGCGAGTACTAATTGGGACGAGCCAGTTTAGTTTCAAGAATTCCAAAAGGGAGTAGTTTTTCAGTAGTCTTTCCTAACCTTGGACAATCCCCATGAAACACTGTTAAAGTGCAGACTCGTGCTGAAGGATGTGTCGCAGTCAGCTTGTGCAGAAGCAAATTTTACTCTCTCCTGCAAGATATTTCCAGTATTATCTCTCTTATAACAGTTCAGGGGTAATTAGAGATGGGCTAAAAATGCAGAGGTTGCTGGGGTCATCCCCATCTAAAACTAGAAAACACATCTTTACTCCTAAACACACGAAGAATTCTTCAGAGATCCTGAATAAGTCAACGTATGATTATAACCCTATAATTCATGGTACTATTCGTATCTGATTTAGATTTAGATTTAGAGATACAGCGTGGAAACAGGCCCTTCGGCCCACCGGGTCCGCGCCGCCCAGCGATCCCCGCACATTAACACTATCCTACACACACTAGGGACAATTTTTACATTTACCCAGTCAATTAACCTACATACCTGTACGTCTTTGGAGTGTGGGAGGAAACCGAAGATCTCGGAGAAAACCCACGCAGGTCACGGGGTGAACGTACAAACTCCGTACAGACGGCGCCCGTAGTCAGGATCGAACCTGAGTCTCCGGCGCTGCATTCGCTGTAAGGCAGCAACTCTACCGCTGCGCCACCGTGCCGCACCTTGAAGATCAGTCTTAAATTGAGAGACATGTCTCTCCTCCTTCCTATTGCAAATAACTCCTCTTTTAAACCCTCTACTTTGGACGGTGTATTCACCCAATGGAAGAACAAAGGAATTAATACTGTGGGAGACCTATCCTGGAAGGGGACCTTTTCCTCCTTCCAAGAGTTGCGGGTGAAATACGATTTGAATACGAATAATTTTTTCAGATATCGTCAGGTTAGGGACTATGTGAAAACATACATGCAAGACTACAACACTGCAAGTCCAGATAAACTTGACGAATGTTTGAACAGACATGCAGATACATAGAAGTTGATATCCCACATTTACAATGTTCTTCAAAACATCAACTCCCCATCATCTGAGTTTTACAGGCGTGCATGGGAAGATGAGATGGGTCAGCAAATTTCCAATGATACATGGGACGAAAGCTTACAACATATCCATACTTACTCCTTAAACGCCAGACATTGCCTGATACAGTTCAAAGTGCTGTACAGGTTATACTATTCAAAAACCAAACTGAATAAAATTTTCCCCAGTGCTTCTCCTCTTTGCGATAAATGTCAATTCCAAGAAGCCACTTTAATCCATAGTTTCCTGGAGTACTGTGTGCAGTTTTGGTCTCCAAATTTGAGGAAGGATATTCTTGCTATTGAGGGCGTGCAGCGTAGGTTTACTAGGTTAATTCCCGGAATGGCGGGACTGTCATATATTGAAAGACTGGAGCGACTAGGCTTGTATACACTGGAATTTAGAAGGATGAGAGGGGATCTTATCGAAACATATCAGATTATTAAGGGGTTGGACACGTTAGAGGTAGGAAACATGTTCCCAATGTTGGGGGAGTCCAGAACCAGGGGCCACAGTTTAAGAATAAGGGGTAGGCCATTTAGAACGGAGATGAGGGAAAACTTTTTGACTCAGAGAGTTGTAAATCTGTGGAATTCTCTGCCTCGGAAGGCAGTGGAGGCCAATTCTCTGAATGCATTCAAGAGGGAGCTAGATAGCGGAGTCAGGGGGTATGGGGAGAAGGCAGGAACGGGGTACTGATTGAGAATGATCAGCCATGATCACATTGAATGGCGGTGCTGGCTTGAAGGGCCGAATGGCCTCCTCCTGCACCTATTGTCTATTGTTTCGTACTATGTACGGAAATAGAACATTTTTATACGGAAATATTCAACGTTTTCTCCAATACACTGAAAATCCCATTAGAGCCAGACTCAAAACTGATAATACTGGGAATATCAGAAGCATGTCGTACATTGACTGTTTTTCAGCGACGCTTTGTCGGCTATGGACTAATATCAGCAAAAAAACTCATACTTAAATTCTGGAAAAGTGTTGAAGTTCCTCCAGTGAAGATGTGGATTACAGAAATGAAGGACACATTACATTTAGAGAGAATTATGTTTATCTCGAATGACAAACTGAAGCAATTTTTTAAAATATGGTCACCTTTTATTGATTTCCTTAAACAATACAATATTTGAATACAATTCAAAATCACTCGTAGGGCTGGGTGAGCGGGCACATGGGTGGGTCGTCCGGTATATCTCCCCTTCTTTTTTCTTTTTTCTTTCTCTTTTCCTTCTTTCTCTTTTTTAATTAAATGCCCTTTTTGAAAAGTGTTAAAATCGAAGCTGTTCACAAAGTGACAAAATTGTCATGTTTTTTTTACACAAATGCTTCCAATAAAACATAAATAAATTAAAAAATAAAATAAAAATTCTTCAGAGATTGCTGAAGAACTGCCTGAAGTCGAGGAAGAACTCTCTTCACACAGTCCAGCCACTGTCACAGTCTCCTCAAGCAACCAGACTAGCTAGCCTTGTGGGAAAAGTCAAGACAAGTTAGGTGAATTTTATTTGTATAGCACATTTAAACACAACCCACATTAACCAAAGTGGTGTACATCAGTGCAGGTAATAAAAGAGACCATACCAAAGCACACAAACCTAACAACACATACATAAACAGTTTACAGTTTACAGCGCCCTATCAGAGGGCCTCAAACGCTAGGGAATAGAAATAGGTTTTGAACCTGGACTTAAAGGAGTCGATGGAGGGGGCAGTTCTGATGGGGAGTGGGATGCTGTTCCACAGTCTAGGTGTGTGAAACACAGTGCAAACCACCACCACCACGAAAAGCTGCCAATCACAACCAAGGAACACCTACCACCTGGTCACAGGTGTGACTGGAAGACCTTGAAGTCCCTCAATAGGCTTGGTACAGGGATGGGCCGATGCAAGTCTAATATGAGCAAATGAGGCTATGCAGATTCGGCAGACACAGAAAGTGAATGTGGAACATCTGTACGATCCATGCCACACCAACAAAGATGCCCACTTCATGGTGAACAATGCTGCCTGGAAGATCTGGCGGTGGCAAACGAGAAGGCTGTCCACTGTGCAAGAGCCTGGCCCAACATTTGAAACATAGATGATGGACACAAAAGAAGAGACTGCTGAAGTGTCTGTCCTTTCTAAATTCTATTGCAAACTAATTATTGCAAAGACACAAAAAATGTTGCTGCCATTAGCCTTGGGGTCTGCATAAGTTGTGATTTGAACAGTAGACGTGTGTATAGAATGCTGAGAGGCAAAGGTCGTGTGGACAGGTAGAATCTTTATTCCCAGGGTGGAAATGTCAACGGTTAGATGGCATTGCTTTAAGCTGAGAGGGGGCAACGTCTAAAGGAAAGAAAAGGGACACAGAATGCTAGGTTAACTCAGCAGGTCAAGCAGCATCTGTGGAGAACATGGATAGGTGACGTTTCACAGAGTGCTAGAGTAACTCAGCGGGTCAGGCAGCATCTGTGGAGAACATGGATAGATGACGTTTCACAGAGTGCTGGAGTAACTCAGCGGGTCAGGCAGCATCTGTGGAGAACATGGATAGGTGACGTTTCACAGAGTGCTAGAGTAACTCAGCGGGTCAGGCAGCATCTGTGGAGAACATGGATAGATGACGTTTCACAGAGTGCTGGAGTAACTCAGCGGGTCAGGCAGCATCTGTGGAGAGCACGGATAGGTGACATTTTGGGACAAGGCCTTTCTTCAGACTCTTTAAAAGAGATGTGGGATGCAACTTTTGTTTTGCACACAGTGGTAGCTACCTGGAATGTGCTGCCATGGGAGGTAGTGGAAGGAGATACAGTAATAATGTTGAAGAGGTATGTAGACTGACGGCGTGGAATAGATGGGTATGGGCCAAGTTTAGAGATACAGTTTCGTTTAGAGATACAGCGCGGAAACAGGCCCTTTCGGCCCACCGGGTCCGGGCTGACCAGCGATCCCCGCGCATTAACACTATCCTATACCGACTAGGGACAATTTTTACATTTACCAAGCCAATTAACCTACAAACCTGTACGTCTTTGGAGTGTGGGAGGAAACCGAAGATCTCGGAGAAAACTCACGCAGGTCACGGGGAGAACGTACAAACTTCGTACAGACAGCACCCGTAGTCGGGATCGAACCTGGGTCTCCGGCGCTGCATTCGCTGTAAGGCAGGCACCGTTGCGCCACCGTGCCACAGTGAATGGCAGATGAGATTAGTTAGATTGGCATCAGAGTTGGCGCGGGCGTAGTGGGTCGAAGGGCCAGTTCCTGTGCTGTACTGTTCTAAGTTCTTTAGGTTTGGGTTTATTATTGTCACGTATACTGATGTATTGAGTAGAGTATTGGTTTGCAATCAAAATCAGACAATACCGTACATGAGTCCAATCAACCCAGTCCCAAGTACAAGAGGTGGAGTGAAGGGACCGACACGGAGTGCTGAGTTGGGACTGGGCAATTTCAGGTCTCTCTGGGAACATGGCGACTGCATGTTCTCCATGCCAACATCCTATTCCTACAACAACATGTCGAGCTCAATTACTGAGGCTTGGATTTCCGCGGCTCCAGGGTACGGTACAGTGGGAATTTGTTTTCTTGAAGTAAAGATTGTGCACACAGCAAGGCTGAAATGTTCTTGGTTCTTTGTTCAGGGTTTTCATTGTTCGTGTTTCCATTGTTTGCTGATCATGCACAGACTCGCTCGTACACATGCACAAGGCCAGTGGGCTGCAAGTCAAGGAGTGCAGAGGGGTGGGGGCCTGGAAGGGACACAATGCTCTCTCTGGACTGTTACGCCTGGCTGATCGTATCACAAGTAAACAATCAAGTCGCAGATTGTAACGGTACTGGAAAAAGCCTTTCAACCCCGTTCAAGTCCCTACTGGAGACGCAAGAAACTGCAGATGTTGGAATCGTGAGCAAAACACACAGTGCTGGAGTAACTCAGCAGGACAGGCAGCATCTGCAGAGGGAATGCATAGGCAATGTTTCAGATCAGGACTGATCAGCCTGACCTGTCACATCCTCTGTCCATTCCCTGCACAGATGCTGCCCAACCTTCTGAGTTCTTCCAGCACTTCGAGCAGATTTGGAGTCAACAAAGTTCCCATGGCAATGAATAAAAGGTGAAATACAAGTTAGTTTAGTTTATAATTGAGAGGTCACGGTGTCGCAGCGGTAGAGTTGCTGCCTTACAGCGAATGCAGCGCTGGAGTCCCGGGTTCTATCCCGACTATGGGCGCTGTCTGTACGAAGTTTGTACGTTCTCCCCGTGACCTGCGTGGGTTTTCTCCGAGATCTTTGGTTTCTTCCCACACTCCAAAGACGTGCAGGTTTGTAGGTTAAAGTGCTTGGTAAATGTAAAAATTGTCCCTAGTACAGAAACAAGGAACTGTAGATGCTGGCTTGCAAAAAAAGATGCAAAGTGCTGGAGTAACTCAGCAGGTCAGGCAGCATCTTTGATGCACATGGATGGGTAACGTTTCGGGTCAGACCTTTCTTCAGCGTTAGTAGTGCTTAAATATTTCATTGTTTCTGCGTATGACTGAGGGAACCAAACTGGAAAGTTCTGGCAAATAATTTTACTCATTGCTTGAGATGCTGCTAATCCTCTTTGAGATGATCTTTAGTTTAGAGATACAGCATAGAAACATGCCCTTGTCACCACTGTGCTCAGGTACACCATCGATCATCCGCTCACACTAGTTCTGCGTTATCCCACTTTCTCCTCCACTCCCTACACACACCAGGAAGGCAATTTACAGAGGGACAATTAACCTATAAACCTGTACGTCCTTGGGAAGTGGGAGGAAACCGTAGCACCCGGAGGAAACGTAAACGGTCACAGCGGGAATGTGCAAACTCCACAGGGACAGCACCCGAGATCAGGATGGAGCCTGGGTCTCTGGCGCTGTGAGGCAGTGGCTCTACCAGCTGTGCCACCGTGCCGCCCTTTCTGCTTGATCCATGTGGAGTGATACAACATGGATGCAGGACCCTTGACCCAACTTGCCCTCGCTGACCAACATGCCCCATCTACACCTGTCCCACCTGCCTGCTTTTGGCCCATATCCCTCCAAGCCTATCTCATCCATGTACCTGTCTAAATGTTTCATGTCATATGAACAGAATTAGGTCATTCGGCCCATCGAGTCTACTCCGCCATTCAATCATGGCTGATCTATCTTTCCCTTTCAGCCCCATTCTCTTGCCTTCTCCCCGTAAACTTACCAGAATTTGTCAATCTCTGCTTTAAAAATAGTTTTAATTTTTAGAAATAGGGATACAGCGCGGAAACTGGCCCTTTCGGCCCACCGGGTCCGTGTCGACCAGCGATCCCCGCACATTAACACTACCCTACACACACTAGGGACAATTTTTACATTTACCAAGCCAATTAACCTACAAACCTGTACGTCTTTGGAGTGTGGGAGGAAACCGAAGATCTCGGAGAAAACCCACGCAGGTCACGGGGAGAACATACAAACTCCGTACAGACAGCACCCGTAGTCAGGATCGAACCCAGGTCTCTTGCGTTGCATTCGCTGTAAGGCAGCAACTCTACCACTGCGCCACTGCAATGCTCATTGACTTGGCCTCCACAGCCTTCTGTAGCCACAGATTCACCACCCTCTGACTAAAGAAATTCCTCCTCCCCTTTTTTCTAAAGGTATGTCCTTTTATTCTGAGGCCGTGGCCTCTAGTCCTATACTCTCCCACTGGAGGAAACATCCTCTACGTATCCACTCTATCTAGGCCTTTCATTATTCAGTAGGTTTCATTAAGATCCCTCTCATCCTTCTAAACTCCAGTGAGTTCAGGCCCCAAACCGTCAAACGCTCCACATATGTTAACCCGCTCATCCCTGCGATCATTGTCCGTAAATCTCCTCTGGATCCTCACCAACACCAGCACAGCCTTCCTCCTCATAATCTCTACATCCATTCTACCCAGGTCTATCCAGCCCTAGAAGGGCTTTCTAAGCTTCAGCGAGATCAGAGAAACTCTAGAGAATACAGGGAGGGTCTGCTCGGTTTTTCCTGCCACTGTGTACCCACCGCCCCAGGAGTCAGTCTAATGAATCCTCACCCCACTCCCTCGTGTACAAGTGTATCCTTTTCCTTCGGTAAGGAGACCAAATCTGTACACATTACTCTGGCTGCAGTCTCATCAAGGCACAGTATAATTGCAGCAATTACTCTGTATTTCATTCCTTTTGCCGTACACACCAGCGGCCCTTCTAACTATTGTTGCAGCTACATGTTACATATCCAACACTTGCGTACTTCCGCAATCCTTTTAAACATTGGCGTTTGCCAATCTCTTACCCTCAAAAAGAATTGCCTGCTTTTTTTGTTTTATGCACCAAAGGGGATCATTTTATTCCATTTGCAATGTTCTCCTTTACTTTACTCAGTGTAGGGGAACATAGTTGGGAGCCGGGGGGAGGGGGCTGTGGGGGAAGAAAAGGGGCTGGGGCCATTGGTCAGAGGATACCTAAAATTGGAGGGACGATTTTTATGTAGCACTGTGGCGCACACTGTAGAGCTGCTGCCTCACGGTGCCAGAGACCCAGGTTCAACCTGACGAGTCTTGTAGAGCAGAAGGATCTAGGACTTCAGGTACATGCCGTCACAGGTAGATAGGGTGGTCAAGAAGGCCTTCAATGTCAGGGTGTTCATCAAATAGGGTCCTCAGTCTGAAGAAGGGTCTCGACCCGAAATGCCACCCATTCCTTTTATCCAAGATGCTGCCTGTCCTGCTGAGTTACTCCAGCATTTTGTGTCTATCTTCTGTTGAATATAGAAGTTGGGACGTTATGTTACAGTTGTACAAGACGTCATCAAGGCTGCATATGGAGTGTTGTGTCCAGTTAAGGTGACCCTGCTCCAGCAAGGATGTGGTTAAGCTGGAAAGAGTTGGAGAAGGTTTGCGAAGATGTTGCCAAGTCTCGAGGGCCTGAGCTATAGGGAGAAGTTGAGTTATTCACTATGTCCTGCCCACTCCCTATCTCTCTTCCAGCTTTCTCCCCCCTACTATAATCAAAACATTGCCTATTCATAACCTCCAGAGATGATGCCTGACCCGCTGAGTTATTCCAGCACTTTGTGTCTTTTTTTTAATAAACCAGCATCTCCAGTCCCCTGTCTACATAATTTCCAGAAAAATTCTGACACAAATTGTTGGAGTAACTCAGTGGGTCAGGCAGTATCTCTGGAGAACATGGAACGGCAATGTTTATGGTCATCTTAAATCTATGTCCTCTGATTCTCGATTCCCTTACTTTGTCCAAATTACTGTGCGTTTATCTGATCCATTCCTCTCATGAGTTTGTGCACTCTATAAGATCTAGTTTAGTTTAGGTTAGAGACGCAGTGGTAGAGTTGCTGCTTTACAGCGAATGCAGCGCCGGAGACTCAGGTTCGATCCTGACTACGGGTGCTGCACTGTAAGGAGTTTGTACGTTCTCCCCGTGACCTGCGTGGGTTTTCTCCGAGATCTTCGGTTTCCTCCCACACTCCAAAGACGTACAGGTATGTAGGTTAATTGGCTTGGTAAATGTAAAAATTGTCCCTAGTGGGTGTAGGATAGTGTTAATGTACGGGGATCGTTGGGCGGCACGGACTTGGAGGGCCGAAAAGGCCTGTTTCCGGCTGTATATATATGATATGATATACAGTGCGGAAACAGGCCCTTTCGGCCCGCCGGGTCCGCGCCGACCAGCGATCCCCGCATATTAACACGTCTTCTTCTTGCGTTTGAGGCAGCAGGAGTTACGTAACGCCCTCCAGGCGCTGTAGCCAGTGCAATGTGCTGTTGTCGAGGGCCGTGAGGTCTACCCCTCCACCAGGGGGACGGAGGACAGCGCAGTCGAGAATGCCGTGCTGCGCTGTTTGCTGGTCTGCTCCACACAAGCAGGCTGCTGATGGACGCAACACCCAACGATGCATGTTGGCGTTGAACCGGCCGACCCCTGTGCGGAGCCGGTTCAGGGCGACCCACTCTTTGCGGGGCGTGTCCGAGCCAGGTGGGGCTGTGGTGTTCGGTGCGATAGTGAATTGAGGAGGTGGCGATGTCTGTTCCCAGCTGGTTCTCCATGCTCCTAGTATGTTTAAACCGGAGCCACAGAGGGTCGCTGCATGACGGGAGAAAGGGTGATGAGATGACATGCGTTGAGGTCCCAGTTGCTGTGAATCCTGGGCGAGGTGGTGCAAAGGATGTTTGGCGTCCGATGGGGCCTAGCACACCAGCCTATGAGTGAAGAACTCTCTGCGAAACTTGGCGGGTGCGATGCCTGCAAGCACCGGCAGGAGATCCGTCGGAGTAGGGCGCAGGCAGCCAACGATGATCCGCATGGTGTCGTTGAGGGTGGCGTCTAGCTTGCTGGTATGAGCGCTGCGGCACCATGCTGGGGCGCCGTACTCAGCGGCGCTGTACACGAGTGCAAGAGCACTGGTTTCAAGAGTAGATGTCCTGGTGCCCCATGACGATCCGGCCAAGCAACGCAGGAGGTTGTTCCGTGCCGAGACTTTAGCACGGAGAGCTTCAAGGTGTTGCTTGTAGGTCAGCTGCCCATCTAGTTTCACCCCGAGGTATGGAGGAAATGGGTTGTAGGGTAGGGGTGACCCATTGAGGGTGACGGTTGGCTGGCGTTGAGCTTCCTTGTTGTTCAGGTGAAAGGCCGTTGTGGTGGTTTTTGCCACACTCAGTTTTAGTCTCCAGGTCTTAAGGTAGCCCGCGACAAGTTCCATATCCGCCGAGAGCACATCCTCAACATTTGACCAGCTCTTGTCCGAGTGCAGTAGGGCCAAGTCATCTGCGTATCCATACTGGCGCGAGGTCGTGCGTGGCAGATCGCTGATATAGAGGTTGAAGAGCATGGGGGCCAGTACCGAGCCTTGGGGGACTCCGTTTCTTAGGCGTCGCAGTCGGCTAGATTGTCCGTCGCTGGTCTTGAGTACAAAACTGCGGTTGGCAAGGATGTTGGCAAGGAACCGCACTAAACGACGGTCAGGGATGGTTCAGGGGAGCTTCAAGATCAGGCCCTGATGCCACACAGTATCATTAGCGGCGGTGAGGTCCACCAGTGTGATGCCTGCCTTGTCAACCTTTACGAAACTGTCTTCGATGTCGTTGGTCAGATTGACTATTTGGGGGGTGGTGCAGTGTCCACGCCAAAACCTGGCTTGTTCAGCGGGTAGCTGAGGGTCAACGATTGGATGGAGCCGGGCCAGGCGAAGCCGTTCGAGGAGCTTGTACGGGACACAGAGATGGGCCGATAGTTCCTTGGGTCGTCCGCAGGCTTGTTTGGGTTTGGTAGCGCAATGACGCATTAACACTATCCTATACCCACTGGGGACAATTTTTACATTTACACCAAGCCAATTAGCCTACATACTTGCACATCTTTGGAGTGTGGGAAGGAAACTGAAGATCTCGGAGAAAACCCACGCAGGTCACGGGGAGAACGTACAAACTCCGTACAGACAGCACCCGTAGTGGGGATGGAACCCGGGTCTCCGGCGCTGCATTCGCTGTAAGGCAGCAACTCTACCGCTGCGCCACCGTGCCGCCCTGGAGTGGGTGATTTATTTTCTCTCTGCGTGTGTAGATAGCGACGTTGTGGGGACTGAAACTCAGGCACACTCTCCAACCATCAGAGGGGAGCTGACCGTTCACAGGATGTAAATGACGTTTTCAAAAGAAAAACAGCGCCAGCTTTCATTCAGCTCAATAATGAGTCATTGTCTACCCTGAGTAATCCCACTGAGATGGGAGCCAGGTGCAGAGTGGACTCAGATAGCCTCAGCACTTAAGTGTGACACTTCCATTGTCCAGTAATTATGTAACACGTAAAGGCTCCGTGAACTTATTACACCAGTGATGAATTATTTTGTCTTGTTAATGTGAAGTTCTGAAAACAAATCCTTGCCCCCCCTCCCTTCCCCATGTGCTGGCTGTCGAGGATTCGTATTTTCATGGAATCCAGAGACGCTGCCTGACCTGCTGAGTTACTCCGGCACTTTGTGTGTTTTTGTTTGGTCCTCGTGCCTACAGTATTTAGTTTACAGATGCAGCAAGGAACCACACTGAGTCTGCGCCGACCAGCAGTCTCCTATACACTAGTTTCATTTCAAGTTTCGTTTAGTGATTCAGCATGGAAAGGGGCCCTTCGGCCCACCGAGTCCACGCCGACCATCGATCACTCGTTCACACTACAGTTCCGTGCTATCCCATTTTCTCGTCCATTCCCTACACTTCAGGGTCAATTCACAGGGGGAGTTAGCAAACTCCGTACTGACAGCACCCGGGGGCTGGATCGAACCCGGTTTTCTGGCACTGTAAGGCAGCGGCTCTACCAGCTGCACCATTGTGCTGCCCTTCTGGCAAAATATCAGGGTTTTTTCACTTTTTGAGTTTTCATTCTGAGTTGTTTGACTTGCTGGTTTATTTTGGATGAACTGCGGGATTGAACAAAGTGAGGCAGAACTTCCGCAGAACGGTTGCCACGGGGGCAATGACTGGCGCCACTACGGGCGTGCACGTGGGGCGTTTGGAAGATCCATGGTATCTGTTGGGACGAGAGCAAAGCGGGCAGGCTAATAGGCTGACCGTTGTGAACAGAGAGGGCGTGTGCGGTAGAGCCAGCGGGCGCGAGGAGGGAGTGGGTGGAGCGTGACCACGATTTCTGTTGGAGAACTAAGTCTGGACTTGCAACTGGAGCACTGCCACATCTGAGGAGTTCTGATGCGTGGCTCACTGTTTGGATGGGCGTTGGGAGTGGGAGTTGATTGCAGCAGTAATTTTCAGACAGGATTGCAGTAATCAGTGAAAATAGGTTTGCCGGGAAGTAGTATAAAGTAGACGGCTTTTCTCTGGAACTGCCATTAAGGCAGGGTCTCCTGACCTGCATCGTCTGATGGCTTATCTTTTGGCACCAAGTTGAGGCTGATAGGGTATTTCCAACTTTTTCTGTCATGCAACCCAATTGGAGTTTCTTAACCATTTGCGAGCTCTACCCAACTTTCCATCTGGCTTGGAGCTGTTTTGGATTGATCGATTGAAAGATACAAAATGCATACAACAGGCCATTCAGTCCATGCTGACCACCGATAACATAGACCTATCTCTGTTATCCTACTTCCTGAAGAACAATCCCAACCCAAAACGTCACCTATCCATGTTCTCCAGGAATACTACCTGACCCGCTGAGTTACTCCAGCACTCTGTGAAACGTCACCCGTCCATGTTCTCCACAGATGCTGCCTGACCCGCTGAGTGACTCCAGCACTTTGTGCGTATCCTTGGTATACTAGCAATGTGCAGTTCCTTGTTTCTACTATTGCCTTATTACCTTTATTGTTAATGCATCTGTGAGTCTTTGTGAACCTTTATAATGCATGCCCAGATTATTGGTTCCAACTATTGGAGGAAAACAGGCCCTTAACAGGCCCTTCGACCCAATCCGTCCATGCCGAGCAAGATACCCCACCTTAACTAGTTCCTTTAGCCTGCATTTGGTCCATATCCCTGTAAACCTTGTTTTGCCCCTGGAACGTCGGAGATTGAGGGGAGACCTGATTGAAAGTATAAACATCGGCAGCGGTCACTCGAAGCATAGGGTCGAACGCCTGTGCGTGACTTTGTTTAACGTGGGGAGACTGGTGCACAGACAGTCACCACACGGTCCTTGACAGATCTGGGTCAGGATCCAGTGGAGTCCAAGACGACCGGGGACCCTTTTCTGCTGCAGCCTTCATCCATCCGCCTTCCCAGCCGTTGTGACGCTCCACTAAAGTCAGCCATCATCCTCCGCCTGTTCCACCGTTGAGGTCTTGGTTGGATTGCTCTTTGTCAGGGACCTCCCCCTCGACCTTACCCCCATGGGTGACCCTACCAGGAGCGTAGCTCCAGACGGCATCGCTCTCAGGATCTCAGGACCACACGAGCTTCTCCACCACGACACGGTGACAATCCACGGAGAAGGAAGTTTATTCAATTATGAGAGGCATAGATAGGGTAGACAGTCAGAACCATTTTCCCAGGTGGAAATATCCAACAGCATTGGGCATAGCTAGATGGTGAGAGAGGGGGGGGGGGGGGAGGTTTACTGGAGGTGTGCTGGGCAAGTTCTAGATAGTGGTGTGGGCTTGGAACACACTGCCAGGGATGGTGTTGGAGCGAGATATGACAGCGGCGTTTAAGAGGCTTATAGATCGGCGCATGGAAGTACATGGACTGGAGGGATATGGATCATGTGCAGGCAGCTGAGATCAGTTTAAATTGGCATCGTGTTCGGCATGGACATTGTTCCTGTGCTATACTAGTTCTATGTTCTATCCATGTACCTGTCCAAGTGTTTTTATTTCATCTGAAGTGTCAGGAGACTTAACTCAAGAGTGCAGTTGCTGCCCAAATTGATTTATTTTGTTGTCAGAATTGCCGCCTAGTGCAACTCTAGATGTGTCGTTCAACCCCACAGAATTGGAAGATGCAAGGTTTTGATGTCTGGCTCGTGTGCTGTTTGATTTGTTAGTAGGAACTGTGAGTACCGCAATTAGGCTCGGCAGTCCTGGGCTTGAGGGGCAGTAATCAGCCATAGATCCTACCTCCTCTGATGGTTATCTGGAAACAGAGGCTTGAAAACGTGTGTCTGTTTCTGAGCGCACGCCAAGTCACGGTCTGAATGGGAGTATTGGTTGGTGCCCTGAGGGTACAAAAGCCTGCTCACTCCGAAAGAATGTCTAGCTGGAGGTATGCAGGTGGATCGAGCAGGGAGAAGGGAGGACCAGGTTTCGTTGCGATTAAGGCCACAAGGTGCCGCGAATAAGGGCACTTTTTGCTAGGGGTTTTCAGCCCAAAGCCTCTGCCAATTTGTCAGGAAGATCAGGCATTTTATTTCCCTCCTTCGGAAGGTATGTTGAGACAGTGACAGAGCGTGGAATGGGAGGGCTCAAAGCCTGAGGAAGTGGGAGTACGTGTGTCGTGTAAATAAAAATTCACAGCTTGGGTGGAGCCAGCCTGGCTTTTAATTGCACTTGTCAGGGCAAGACCTTAATAGTTCTCCTGTTACTTGCAAGAACTATTTTTCTTAACAAAAGTAGGATATTGGGTGTGGATGAGGCAGCTTGTTTTTTTTGTATGAAGGGGAGGGGATGAAGGGTTGTTTCAATCCACAAAATGGTACGCGAAGTGAATCCCAAAATAGTTTAGTTTAGTTTAGAGATATACCGCGCAGAAATAGGCCCTTCAGCCCACCGAGTCCGCGCCGACCAGCGATCCCTGCACACTAACACTATCCTGCACACACTAGGGACAATTTTACATTTATACTGCAAGCCAATTGACCTACAAATCTGTAGTGTGGGAGGAAACCGAAGATCTTGGAGAAAACCCACGTATTCACAGGGAGAACGTACAAACTGTGTACGGGCAGCACCCGTAGTTGGGATCGAAACCGGGTCTTGGGCCATGTAAGTGCTGTAAAGCAGCAACTCTACTGTTGCACCACGGTGTCACCTTTAAATAGGATAAATGCTGAGCACTTCGCACCATGGAGATGCTTCCTTTAGGCCAGGACCTGCCATGTTATGAGCAGGGCGGCCGGCCCAAAATGTTCTGTATATCTTATAGATTTCCACCACGCCCAGAGGATGCATTTCATAGCTCTTTTGAAAAAGTACTTTCCCAGTTAATCCCCTTGAACTTGGTTCTAGTGTTCACCATTTCCCTTCTGGATGTACTTTAAATGTTGGAAACTGAAAATAAAGAAAGCTCTCTGGAAAGCTGACATTTCAGTTGTGAATCTGTGGAATTCTGTGCCTCAGAAGGCAGTGGAGGCCAGTTCTCTGAATGCATTCAAGAGAGAGCTAGATAGAGCTCTTAAGGATAGCGGAGTCAGGGGGTATGGGGAGAAGGCAGGAACGGGGTACTGATTGAGAATGATCAGCCATGATCACATTGAATGGCGGTGCTGGCTCGAAGGGCCGAATGGCCTCCTCCTGAACCTATTGTCTATTGTTTAAAATGATGGATGAAGGGCGGCACAGTGGCGCAGCGGCAGAGTTGCTGCCACACAGCGCCAGAGACATGGGTTCGATCCTGACTACGGGTGCTGTCTGTGTGGAGTTTGTACGTTCTCCCAGTGACCGCATGGGTTTTCTCCGGGTGCTCCGGTTTCCTCCCACATCCCAAAGACATGTGGGTTTGTAGGTTAATTAGCCTCTTTCTAAATTGTCCCTCAGTGTGTAGGGAGTGGGTGAGAAAGTGAGATAACATAGAACTATTGTGAACGGGTGATCGATGGCCAGCGTGGACTTGGGCCTGCTTTCATGCTGTCTCTTTCAATTAATCAATCAGAAACATTTCAGATCAATGACTTGCAGGCGCAGCCTGATCTCAGTGCTTCAAACATGAATTTTAATTTATGATTTCCTGCATCCTTATTTTGTAAATTTATTTCTTATTAACTCCCTTTTTAATCCCTACCACTTTGCAGACTCCAACCAGTCGATTGGTTCTGTTCTTCTGATCTATGCAGTGGGCATGCAGTTTAACATGGTTTAACAATTTATAAAATGTTGTATTGGTTTAATTTGGGAGGCAAAACTTCCCTATGGTGTCTCATAAGGTCATACGGGATAGGAGTAGAATTAGGCCATTCGGCCCATCAAGTCTACTCCACCATTCAATCATGGCTGATCGATCTCTCCCTCCTAACCCCATTCTCCTACCTTCTCCCCATAACTTCTGACACCTGTACTAATCAAGAATCTCTGCCTTAAAAATATCCACTGTCTTGGCCTCCAGAGCCTCCTGTGGCAAAGAATTCCATAGATTCACCACCCTCTGACTAAATAAATTTCTCCTCATCTCCTTCCTAAAAGAATGTCCTTTAATTCTGAGGTTATGACCTCTAGTCCTAGACTCTCCCACTAGTGGAAACATCCTCTCCACATCCACTCTATCCAAGCCTTTCACTATTCTGTATGTTTCAATGAGGTCCCCCCTCATTCTTCTAAACACCAGCGAGTGCAGGCCCAGTGCCGTTAAACGCTCATCATAGGTTATCCTATGATGAGCGCTTGTCAGCACTGGGCCTGTCCTGCCCCCTCCCCTGACATCAGTCTGAAGAAGGGTCTCGACCCGAAACGTCAACCATTTCTTCTCTCCCGAGATGCTGCCTGACCCGCTGAGTTACTCCAGCATTGTGTGTCTTCCTTCGATTTTAACCAGCATCTGCAGTTTTTTTCCTACACGTGTCTACCTATAGGTTAACCTAATCTTAGTGGCAGTGTTGGAAGTATCTTTGCCTCATAGTACACAATCAAATGCAAGACCCTCAGCAATATTGATCCACAGAAGGATATTGGGGTGCGAGTCCATAGCTTTCTGTTGGCTGCTGTCTGTTATTGAAGTTGCACTGATGGCCCATCCTGTGGACCTTTATTCTTAATTGACTCAGATGAAGCCTTGGATGAAGAGAGCACAGAGCAGGGCACTGAGTTAGGTCATTTGTCAGTGGAATCTCCATGCATTCCCTGTGCATCTTGTGCCATGGTGTTCAGGGTTTGTACCGCCTGCAACAACGTTGGTGGCCATTGTTTGATCCAATTTAGTTCTGTCTTTGGGCCTAATCTTCCTAAATTGTATGCAATTGTGGAGGGTGAGGAACCTTGAAAAGCTTCTGGAATTTATTTTTTCTTTCCCCATTTCAATAGACAATAGACAATAGAAAATAGGTGCAGGAGAAGGCCATTCAATGTGATCATGGCTGATCATTCTCAATCAGTACCCCGTTCCTGCCTTCTCCCCATACCCCCTGACTCCGCTATCCTTAAGAGCTCTATCTAGCTCTCTCTTGAATGTATTCAGAGAATTGGCCTCCACTGCCCTCTGAGGCAGAGAATTCCACAGATTCACAACTCTCTGACTAAAAAAGTTTTTCCTCATCTCTGTTCTAAATGGCCTACCCCTTATTCTTAAACTGTGGCCCCTGGTTCTGGACTCCCTCAACATTGGGAACATGTTTCCTGCCTCTAACGTGTCCAACCCTTTAATAATTTCACACGTTTCGATAAGATCCCCTCTCATCCTTCTAAATTCCAGTGTATACAAACCTAGTCGCTCCAGTCTTTCAACACATGACAGTCCCGCCATTCCGGGAATTAACCTAGTAAACCTACGCTGCACGCCCTCAATAGCAAGAATATCCTTCCTCAAATTTGGAGACCAAAACTGCACACAGTACTCCAGGTGCGGTCTCACTAGGGCCCTGTACAACTGCAGAAGGACCTCTTTGCTCCTATACTCAACTCCTCTTGTTATGAAGGCCAACATTCCATTGGCTTTCTTCACTGCCTGCAGTACCTGCATGCTTCCTTTCAGTGACTGATGCACTAAGACATCCAGATCACGTTGTACGTCCCCTGTTCCTAACTTGACCTGATCTTCTTTCGTGTCCACCATCTATGTTTCAAAAGTTGGGCCAGGCTCTTGCACAGTGGGCAGCCTTCTCGTTTGCCACCGCTAGATCTTCCAGGCAGCATTGTTCACCAGGAAGTGGGCATCTTTGTTGGTGTGGCATGGATCGTACAGATGTTCCACATTCACTTTCTGTGTCTGCCACATCTGCATAGCCCCATTTGCTCATATTGGTCTTGCATCGGCCCATCCCTGTACCAAGCCTATTGAGGGACTTCCAGGTCTTCCAGTCACACCTGTGACCAGGTGGTAGGTGTTCCTTGGTTGTGATTGGCAGCTTTTCGTGGTGGTGGTGGTTCTCACTGCGTTTCTTTTCCCACAAGGCTAGTCTGGTTGCTTGAGGAGACCGTGACAGTGGCTGGACTGTGTGAAGGGAGCTCTTCCTCCACTTCAGGCAGTTTGGGGCTGGGCGATGGGAGTGACAGGGATGGCGGGTGTCCCCACCTTGCCCACTACGTTCAGTTCTACCGGTGATGTAAAACATCCTAATGGGGCCTGGCCATATCTTGAGTACATCTCTAATGGGAGGACAAGATCCATTGAAGAACATCAAGGTGCCTGGGCCTTGTGGAGGGTGAGGAACCCTGATGGGTCTAACACTTTCGCAGGTTATTGAACTAGGAACTCCAGTTATCTGCCTTGATTGCACGAGTGACTAGGTTTTTGTGTTTGCTTTAAAAAATTGAACCTTGTTATTTATCATGGTATCCACAGAGTACTATGTCTACATACCTGTGGAATTCTCTGCCACAGAAGGTAGTTGAGGCCAGTTCATTGGCTATATTTAAGAGGGAGTTAGATGTGGCCCTTGTGGCTAAAGGGATCAGGGGGTATGGAGAGAAGGCAGGTACGGGATACTGAGTTACCTTTTTTCTATGTTTCTATGTTGTGCTGCTGCAAGTAAGAGTTTCATTGTTCCTTTTGTGGGACATGACAATAAAACACTTATTGAGAGAGGCAAGACAAGAGATTACTGAGACCTTGTCAGAGATCTTTGTATTCTCATTATCTACAGGGGAAATACGGTATGATAGTACACAATCAAATGCAAGACCCTCAGCAATATTGATCCACAGAAGGATCTTGGGGTGCAAGTCCATAGCTCCCTGAAAGCAGCAACACTAGTAGATGGTGTGAAGGTCGCCTGTGCCTCCAGATGTGGAGAGGATGTTTCCACTCGTGGGAGAGTCTAGGACCAGAGGCCACAGCCTCATAATAAACAGACGAACCTTTAGAAAGGAGATGAGGGGGATTTTATTTAGTCAGAGGGTGGTGAATCTGTGGAATTCATTCGGAAGACTGTGGAGGACGTCAGTAGTTATTTTTAAGTTGGAGATTGATAAATTCTTGATCAGTAAGTGTGTCAGGGGTTATGGGGCGAAAGCAGGAGAATGGTGTCGAGATGGAAAGATAGATCAGCCATGATTGAATGGTGGAGTAGACTTGTTGGGTCAAATGGACCAATTTTGCTCCTAGAACTTATACACTTATGAACGCATACCATCATCAGTTGGGGCATTGAATATAAATGTTGGAAAGTCATGTTTTATGCTGTGTAAATCTTTGGTTATGCTGTAGGGGTCATAGTTTAAGGATAAGGGGGAAGTCTTTTAGAACCGAGATGAGAACGTTTTTTTTCACACAGAGAGTGGTGAATCTGTGGAATTCTCTGCCACAGAGGGTAGTTGAGGCCAGTTCATTGGCTATATTTAAGTTAGATGTGGCCCTTGTGGCTAAAGGGATCGGGGGTATGGAGAGAAGGCAGGTACGGGATACTGAGTTGGATGATCAGCCATGATCATATTGAATGGCGGTGCAGGCTCGAAGGGCCGAATGGCCTACTCCTGCACCTATTTTCTATGTTTCTATGTTTCTATTTTGAGTATTGTCTGCAGTTCTGGTTACCACATTACAGGCAGGATATAAAGGCTTTGGAGAAGGTGCAGAGAAGGTTCACCAGGATTAGAGGGTGTTAGTTATAAGGAGAGGTTGGAAACACTTGGATTGTTATCTCCAGAACGCCAGTAGTTGAGAGATCTGATAGAAATATATAAAATTATGAGAGGCATAGATGGGGTAGACAGTCAAAACCTTTTTTTCTGGGGTGGAAATGTCAAAGACTAGAGGGAACAGGTTTAAGGTGAAAGGGGCAAAGTTTCGGATATGTGCAGGACAAGATGTTTTCACGGAGGTGGTGGTGGCTGGACTGCACTGCCAGGGATGGAGGTAGAAGCAGATGTGATGACGACATTCAAGAGGCTTTAAGATGGGCAGGCACATGGATATGCTGGGAATGGAGGGATACGGATCACGTGCAGGCAATAGACAATAGACAATAGGAGGAGGCCATTCGGCCCTTCGAGCCAGCACCGCCATTCACTGTGATCATGGCTGATCATCCACGATCAGTACCCCGTTCCTGCCTTCTCCCCATACCCCTTGACTCCGCTATCTTTAAGAGCTCTATCTAACTCTCTCTTGAAAACATCCAGTGGATTGGCCTCCACTGCCTTCTGAGGCAGAGAATTCCACAGATTCACAACTCTCTGGGTGAAAAAGTTTTCCCTCATCTCTGTTCCAAATGGCCTACCCCTTATTCTTAAATCAATTGGGATTAGTTTAACTTGGCATGATGTTCAGCATGGACATTGTGGGCTGAAGGGCCTGTTCCTGTGCTGCACTGTACTTTATGGTGGTGGGAGGTTGTGATGGCAGTGTGATGCATTAATGTGGTTGAGTTTCACTCTGAACGCCAGAAATAATATTACTGTAAGATGTACATTAGACATGTTCAGTTTCACCTTTTCTATTTGGCAATAACTTTTATTAAATCTTACTGAAAAGGCGTTTGATCTTGATGACAGATTTATGATGTGCCACTTATCAAGTATCTTTTGGAACGCCCTGTATGACATCCATTGCATTTTCCTCCTCATCCTCTTGTTACTTCATCACAACATTAACAAGTTAGTTGGACATGATTTGTTTTTTAACAAATCCATGCTGGCTTGCTGTAATTATCCACACTTGTTCAAGTAATGTGTTTCTGTGTCTGATTATTGATTCCAGAACAATACTTCATTGCTGAGGTTAAATAATCTGGTGTTTGGTTGTGTGTTGGGTTTTTTGATCAACTTTAGACTTTAGAGATACAGCAAGGAAACAGGCCCACGAGTCCACGCTGACCAATGATCACAATGAGTACACTAACGCTATCCCATACACTAGGGACAATTTTACAGTGTCATTTTTTTTAACCTACACACCTGACATCTTTGGAGTGTGGGAGGAAACCAGAGTGCCCGGAGAAAACCCACGCGGTCACCTGGAGAACTCCATACAAACAGCACCTGTAGTCAGGATCGGACCCTGTGTCTCTGGCGCTGTAAGGCAGCAACTCTACCGCTGCGCCACCGTGCGACCCCCTACAACGTTGTAACTTTTATAAATTCCTTGATCTCGGACCCCATCCCTGAATCTATAGATGTTGGGCAAAGCACAAAATGTTGGAGTAACTCAGAGGGTTCTGACCCAAAATGTCACCTATCCGTGTTCTACAGAGATGCTGCCAGACCTGCTGAATTACTCCAGCACTTTGTGTTTTACTCATTGGTCATATTTTCTTTTTTTCTGCTCTTTGGCGGCACGGTGGCGCAGCGGTAGAGTTGCTGCCTTACAGCGAATGCAGCGCCGTCAGACTCAGGTTCGATCCTGACTACGGGCGCCGTTTGTACGGAGTTTGTACCTTCTCCCCGTGACATGCGTGGGTTTCCTCCGAGATCTTCGGTTTCCTCCCACACTCCAAAGACGTACAGGTATGTAGGTTAATTGACTGGGTAAATGTAAAAAAAATAAAAATTGTCCCTAGTGTGTGTAGGATAGTGTTAATGTGCAGGGATCGCTGGGCGGCGCGGACTCGGTGGGCTGAAGGGCCTGTTTCCGCGCTGTATCTTTAAATCTAAAAAAAACTCTTCGTAATTCATTGAACTGCAATCTTATTATCCATTATGTGAATTAACCTAGTCTCTCGCTAATGCATTTCCATGTTAGAGCTCTCCCAGTGGTTAAGTTATAGTTCTACCTGCTAAAGTTTAATTCCAGATTATGTGGACCGCATTTGTTCTCTTCCATCGGAGTTGCCCCTTCTCAGTATTTCCACCTGAGTGAGCTGTATAATTCTCCATGAGTGCTTTCCAAGAAGAAGAAAGAAGAAGGATGAGAGGGGGAACTTATAGAGACGTATAAAATTATAAAAGGACTGCAGAAGCTAGATGCAGGAAAAATGTTCCCAATGTTGGGGAAGTCCAGAACCAGGGGCCACAGTCTTAGAATAAAGGGGAGGCCATTTAAAACTGAGGTGAGAAGGAACTTTTTCACCCAGAGTTGTGAATTTGTGGGATTCTCTGCCACAGAAGGCAGTGGAGACCAAGTCACTGGATGAATTTAAAAGAGAGTTAGATAGAGCTCTAGGGGCTAGTGGAATCAAGGGATATGGGGAGAAGGCAGGCACGGGTTACTGATTGTGGATGATCAGCCATGATCACAATGAATGGCGGTGCTGGCTCAAAGGGCCAAATGGCCTCCTCCTGCACCTATTTTAGTTTAGTTTAGAGAATACAGCGCGGAAACAGGCCCTTCGGCCCTCTGGGTCCGTGCCGACCAGCGATCCCCGCACACTAACACTATCCTACGCCACTAGGGACACTTTTACATTGACCAAGCCAATTAACCTACAAACCTGTACGTCTTTGGAGTGTGGGAGGAAACCGAAGATCTCGGAGAAAACCCACGCAGGTCACGGAGAGAACGTACAAACTCCGTACAGACGGCGCCCGTAGTCGGGATGGAACCCGGGTCTTCGACGCTGCATTTGCTGTAAGGCAGCAACTCTACCGCTGTGCCACCGTGCCAACCTTTTCTATGTTTCTATGCTGTAAAGTTTATAGATTCATAGTTATACAGACGGATGTAACCCCTTTGGCCCAATGCCCATGCTGACCAAGATGTCTATCCACTTGTCTGTGTTTAGCCCCTATCCCTCTATGCTTTTCCTGTCCAGTTACCTGTTCATACATTTAAACATTGAAATAGTACCCACCTCTACCACTTCTTCTGGCAGCTCGTTCCACATATCCCACTGTGTGAAAAACTTTCCCCTCTGGTCCCATTTAAATTTCTTCCCTCTCACCTTAAACCCATGCCCTCTTATCTTAGACTCACCTACCCAGCGAGACACAAAATGCTGGACTAACTCAGCGGGTCGGGCAGCATCTCGGGAGAGAAGGAATGGGTGATGTTTGGGGTCGAGACCCTTCTTCAGACTGATACACCTATACCTACACCTACCCAGGGAAATAGACAATAGACAATAGGTGCAGGAGGAGGCCATTCGGCCCTTCGAGCCAGCACCGCCATTCAATGTGATCATGGCTGATCATTCTCAATCAGTACCCCGTTCCTGCCTTCTTTCCATACCCCCTGACTCCGCTATCCTTAAGAGCTCTATCTAGCTCTCTGTTGAATGCATTCAGAGAATTGGCCTCCACTGCCTTCTGAGGCAGAGAATTCCACAGATTCACAACTCTCTGATTGAAAAAGTTTTTCCTCATGACTGTGAGGAAAAACTTTCCTCATGACTGTCAAATGACTGTGACTGTATAATAATTTTATAAACCCCTATATGGTCGCCCCTCCCTTTGTTCTACGAAAAACAATCCCAACCTAACCGATCTCTCTTTATAACTCAAACCCTCCAGTCTGAGCAACATCCTTGTGAATCCTTTCTGCATCCTTTGCATCTTCTGCATCCTGCATCCAGCTTAATCACATCCTTCCTACAGCATGATGACCAGATATAATTTATGATATAATATCGTCGTTTCCCGCTGGAAACTCCCCCACTGGACTTCTGGCTCACTTCTCAGGATGGGCACTGTACATAACTGCACACAATACTCCAAATGCTGCCTCACCAAAGGTTTCTAAAGGCTCATCATGACTTCCTATCTCCTGTACTCAATGCCCCGGCCGATGAAGGGAAGCGTACCATTGCATGTTTCCTGTCAGGTGCTTTGTGTTTGCATTTACTGAGGTAGGTGTCAACCATCAGCACCTCCTACTTACCCACGCACAGTTTGTGTTTCAGCAAGACCGACCGCTCAGTCTCCAGGTTTCATTACATCCCGGGTCCATGCACAAAGGACTGGACATGCTCGATGCAGGAAAAATGTTCCCAATGTTGGGGGAGTCCAGAACCAGGGGCCACAGTCTAAGAATAAAGGGGAGGCCATTTAAAACTGAGGTGAGAAGAAACTTTTTCACCCAGAGAGTTGTGAATTTGTGGAATTTTCTGTCACAGAAGGCAGTGGAGGCCAATTCACTGGGTGAATTTAAATGAGGGTTAGATAGAGATCTAGGGGCTAGCGGAATCAAGGGATATGGGGAGAAGGCAGGCACAGGTTACTGATTGTGGATGATCACAATAGACAATAGGTGCAGGAGTAGGCCATTCGGAAATTCGAGCCAGCACCGCCATTCAATGTGATCATGGCTGATCATTCACAATCAATACTCTGTTCCTGACAATGAATAGCAGTGCTGGCTCGAAGGGCCAAATGGCCTCCACCTGCACCTATTTTCTATGTTTCTATGTTTAAAAACACAGAAGGACAGAGTTATAGGGAGCACACAACAGTACCGCACAAAAAATAGGCCCTTCGGCCCATCCTTTCGGCTCACAAAGATTTGCTGCTATAATTCTTGAATTACCTAATTCCCTCAATGGAGGCACAAGGAACTGCAAATGCTGGAATCTTGAGCAAAACGCGAAGTGCTGGAGCAATTCAATGGTTCAGGCAGCATCTGCGGCGGAAATGTATAGGTGACGTTTTGGTTCGGGACCCTTCTTCGGAAGACTTAAGTCTAAAGAAGGGTCCCAAACCGAAGTGTTGCCTGTCCATTCCTAGCAGAGACGCTGCCTGACCCGTTGAGTTACTCCAGCACTCTGTGCTTTGTCCAATTTACAACGATGCCTCTTAGTGAAGACATCGTAGAGTATCAAGAATCCACTTGGATGGCAGCGGTCCAGAATGCAGCATGATCAATATGTTTAATGTTTCCTTATAAGCAACCGCCGAGACAATGTAGTGGAATTTAAAGTTCTTCAGGTTATCAAGATAAATCAATGTGAGATATTTTTGACACCAGAACGTGTTGAATTCTAGATTAATTGGATTGAACGATACAACATCGAAACGGGCCCTTTGCCCCATCGAGTCCAGCCGACCATCGATCAGCGAACCACACTAGTTCTATGTTGCCCCACTTTGCATCCACTCCCTACACTCCAGGGACAATTAACAGAGGCCAATTAACCTACAAACCCACATGTCTTTGGGATGTGGGAGGAAACCCATGCAGTCACAGGGAGAACGTGCAAACTCCACAAAGACAGCACCCGGGGTCAGGATGGAACCCAGGTCCCAGGCGCTATGAGGTAGCAGCCCTACCAGCTGCTCCATTGTGACGCCCCACCCCCTCAGTTACTTTTTTCCGGTAGTGCGCCATTTCGTGCATTACAAGAGCGCCCTGCCTTGCCATGCTTCGACTTACGATAGTTTGACTTTGCGATGGTGCGAACGGCAGCGACCGTAGTGAGCCGCCGCTCGCTTCCGGCCACGTGATCACGTGTATTCAATGCGTTTCCACTTACGATATTTTTGGTTTCCGATGGGTTTCTCGGAACGGAACCCATCGTAAGCTGAGGAGCACCTGTATTAGATTTAAAAATATAGTGCCAGTGGTCTATAAAAAAGGAAGAGAGATTAGAGACCAGAACAGAACAATCACCCTTTTGCATCTTGTCCAGGAACTATGCCCATTCAGCTAATTTCATTTGCAAGCCTTGATACCAGTAAGTATCTTTGAAAATTATTTTTCATTAAGTGTTCCAAACATCTAATTTTATTTTCGGTGGAGTGAAGTGTAATCTTTCTGAATGAGGTTGCTGCAGTTGTTAGATGACTTAATGATCCGGCACCAGTTGACAGGAGGGTGAACTTTGTTGACTTGGGTGACTGGATGCAAACCTGGTGCTGATTCATGAGGGTTTGTCAGGCTGGGTGGTGGTTAGGTGCTGAAGTCATCATTAAAGGTGTCTATTTTAGTGTAGTTTGGTTTAGTACGGCACAGAATCAACTTCAAGCTCCTCCTATTCACATACAAAGCCCTAAACGGGCTTGCCCCCCCCCCCCCCCCATATCAAAAATCTTCTAACCCACCACTCTATCTCCAGATCCCTCAGGTCGGCCGACTTGGGGCTACTGACTATCCCGCGACCTAGGCTTAAGCTCAGGGGTGACCGCGCTTTTGTGGTTGCAGCTGTTAGACTGTGGAACAGCATCCCTCTCCCCATCAGAACTGCCCCCTCCATCGACTCCTTTAAGTCCAGGCTCAAAACCTATTTCTACTCCCTAGCATTTGAGGCCCTCTGAGGGGACGCTGTGAACTGTTTATGTATGTGCTGTTATGTTTGTGTGCCATTGTATGTTCGTTCTTAGTACCTGAACTGATGTACAGCACTTTGGGCAACGTGAGTTGTTTTTAAATGTGCTATACAAATAAAATTGACTTGACTTGACTTGACCTATTGTCGCGTGCACCGTGAAAACCTTTTTGATGCTTGCTATCCAGTTAGTGGAAGGACTATAGGAAAAAAAACTGCAGATGCTGGTTAAAATCAAAGGCAGACATACAATGCTGGAGTAACTCAGCGGGTCAGGCAGCATCTCGGGAGAGAAGGAATGGGTGACGTTTCAGATCGAGACGCCTTCTTCAGAAGGGTCTTGACCCGAAACGTCACCCATTCCTTCTCACCCGAGATGCTGCCTGACCCGCTGAGTTACTCCAGCATTTTGTGTCTACCAGCGGAAAGACTATACATGACTTTTAGACTTTAGAGATACAGCACGGAAACAGAACCTTCAGCCCACCGAGTCCACGCAGACCAGCGATCACCTCGTTAACTAGCACTATCCTACACTCTAGGGACAATTTACAATTTTGCCGAAGCCAGTTAACCTACAAACCTGCACATCTTTGGTAGAGTGGGAGGAAACCAGAGGACCCAGAGAAAACCCACGCAATCACAGAGAGAATGTACAAACTCCATACAGACAGCATCCGTAGGCAGGATCAAACCCGGGTTTCTGGTGTCGTAAGGCAGAAACTCTACCGCTGTGTCACCATGCTGCCCTTCATAAACATGAATGGGACGTCTTGGTCGGCATGAACGAGTTGGGCCGAAGGGCCTTTTTTCCATACTGCAAGATTCTCCCAACGAGAGGAGGAAAGGTTTTGGCGAATATCCGGTGAAATGGGTTTTGGGAGGAGGCTGGTCATCAAGGAGCTTAAAAGAAAAAGGAAGCTTTCAAAATGAAAAGCATTGAATAGTCTTGATAATTACAGAACAAAGTTATGAAAGGAGATTTTTATCACTCCAGCCCTTTAGTCAATGGTATTAGGCTGGATTCAATTTCCAAGAACGCCAGCTGCTGGATACCTGAGCAAGTTGTGGATCAGACAAAGCTTTAAAAAGGAACAGGATTAGTACCTGTCAGAGGGGGATTGATGGTTTGTGTGGTATTAATAGATGTGTTTAAGCAAGGGAGGTGACCACTCAGCCTTGTAAGCCTGTGCCAGCTCTTTAACTTATCCATTAGTCCCAGTCTTCCTTGCTCTTTCCTTCTGAAAGAATCTCTTTCTGCCACCCTTGCAACCAGCGTGACCCTGATCGTAAAACTCGCTGTAGAAACAGGGATATCTGATCATAAAACTCGCTGTAGAAACAGGGATATCTGATCGTAAAACTCGCTGGTTTTTTTAAACCATTCTCTGTCCATTTTCTGTTGCATATTGCCTTATTTAGAATGTTTCTAAAGATGTGAGGATGGCTGTCAGACTGAAGGCTGAGGTGAGGAAGGAGACACTAGGAACCACAAATGCTGCTTTACAAAAATAGACACAAAGTACTGGAGTAAGTCAGCAGGTCAGCCAGCATCTCTGGCGATTATGAATGGGTTAGGTTTCGGGTCAGGACCCTTCTTCAGACAGGTCCCTACTGTATACTTTTGACAAACTTCAGAGGAAGGTTGTTAAAAGTATACAGTGGGATATAGTTTAATCCGAGCAAGTGGCAGGCACGGTGGTGCAGCGGTAGAGTTGCTGCCTTACAGCAAATGCAGCGCCGGAGACCCAAGTTCAATCCTGACTACGGGCGCTGTCTGCACTGAGTTTGTATGTTCTCCCTGTGATCTGCGTGGGTTTCCTCCGGGTTCTTCGGTTTCCTCCCACACTCCAAAGACGTACAGGTTTGAAGGTAAATTGGCTGGGTAAATGTAAAAATTGTCCCTAGTGGGTGTAGGATGGTGTTAATGTGCGGGGATCGCTGGTCGGCGCGAACCCGGTGGGCCGAAGGGCCTGATTCCGCGCCGTATCTCTAAACTAAAAAACTAAAGTGTGAGGAATTACACTTTGGGAGGTTGAATGTGAGGGGAATGTATACAGTTTATTGCAAGGCCCTTAAAGCATTGATGCGCTAAGGGAGCCTGGGGCCAGATCCATAACTCTCTGAAAGTAGATAGAGCGGTAAAGAAGGTGTATGGACTGCTTGCCTTCATTGATAGGGGCATTCAGTACAAGAATCAGTAAGTCATGTAGAAGCTCTTCAGGACTATGGTTAGCCCGCATTTGGAATAGAGGGAGTGCAGCGTAGGTTCACAAGGTTAATTCCTGGGATGGCAGGACTGTCGTATATTGAAAGAATGGAGCGACTGGGCTTGTATACACTGGAATTTGTCCACAATCAGTACCCCGTTCCTGCCTTCTCCCCATATCCCTTGACTCTGCTATCTTTAAGAGCTCCATCTAACTCTCTCTTGAAAGCATCCAGAGAATTGGCTTCCACTGCCTTCTGAGGCAGAGAATTCCATAGATTCACAACTCTCTGGGTGAAAAAGTTCTTCCTCATCTCCATTCTAAATGGCCTCCCCCTTATTCTTAAACTGTGGCCCCTGGTTCTGGACTCCCCCAACATCGGGAACATGTTTCCTGCCTTCTAGCGTGTCCAATCCCTTAATAACCTTATATGTTTCAATAAGATTCCCTCTCATCCTTCTAAATTCCGAAGAATATAAGCCCAGTTGCTTCATTCTTTCAACATATGATTGTCCTGCCATTCCGGGGATTAACCTGGTGAACCTACGGTGCACTGCCTCAATAGCAAGTATATCCTTCCTCAAATTTGGAGACCAAAATTGCACACATTACTCCAGGCGTGGTCTCATCAGGGCCCTGTACAACTGAAGAAGGACCTCTTTGCTATTAGCTGAGAGGGGCAAAGTTAAAAAGAGTCGTGCAAAACAATTTTTCTACACTGAGAGTGGTGGGTGTTTGGAACACGATGCCTGGGGCGGGGGGGGTGGAGACAGGTACGAAAGTGGCATTTAATGGGGTTTTGGATAGGCAGGTGGATATGCAGGGACGTCAGTTTTACAACTTACTGAAGCCAATTAACCTACAAACATTTGGAGTGTGGGAGGAAACCAGAGCACCCGGACAAAACCCACACGGTCACAGAGTGAACATGCAAACTCTGTACAGACAGCACCCATAGTCAGGATTGAACCTAGGTCCCTGGTGCTGTGAGGCAGCAACTCTACCGCTGCACCCTTGATATACCTAAACAAAATATATATTTATTTATTTTCCGGTCAATGCAATAGATTGACCATACAGTTGTGAAAGTTAAATTGTGCGAAATCATTGTATCAAAAATAAAACAATATAATCACACATGATATTTTCTGATCGAAAAAAGAAAAAAAAAGGTGTAGGCAGAAGCCAAAGCCCATTGTGCCTACCCGTAATACTTAACAACATCATAAGTCAGATATATGGGGGTTGATATATTCCTAGGGCCTGGGAAGATGTCTCCCAGGAGATGCTTGAGATTGCAGGTGCCAGAATACAGATCAAAAACACACAGCCGGGAGAACTCGACGGGTCGAGCATAGAAACATAGAAACATAGAAAAAAGGTGCAGGAGTAGGCCATTCGGCCCTTCGAGCCTGCACCGCCATTCAATATGATCATGGCTGATCATCCAGCTCAGTAACCTGTACCTGCCTTCTCTCCATACCCCCTGATCCCTTTAGCCACAAGGGCCACATCTAACTCCCTCTTAAATATAGCCAATGAACTGGCCTCAACTACCTTCTGTGGCAGAGAATTCCACAGACTCACCACTCTCTGTGTGAAGAAATGTTTTCTCATCTCGGTCCTAAAAGACTTCCCCCTTATCCTTAAGCTGTGACCTCTGGTTCTGGACTCCCCCAATATCGGGAACAATCTTCCCGCATCTAGCCTCTCCAACCCCTTAAGAATTTTATATAATAATAATAATAATAATGCATTTTATTTATATAGCGCTTTTCATATACTCAAAGACGCTTTACAGATATTTAGAGAACATAGGGAAATGAATAAATAGATAAATAAGTAAATAAGTAAACGAACAGAGAAAGTAGACAGAAGGTGAGGTGACCTTCAGTGGTTGAAGGCAGTACTGAACAGGTGAGACTTCAGCGATGTTTTGAATGTGGTGAGTGTGGAGGAGTCTCTAACGGTTTGGGGTAGTGAGTTCCATAGGGTGGGAGCAACGATGGAGATCCCCCAAGCAGCACCCGCAAGGGGCAGAGAGGAACAAGATACTGCATTAGGATCATAGACATCTCACGCCTGCAGCAACCTAATTTCACAAAGATTAAATTCACTCACAGCAAAAAAGAAAATTATAGGTTTGTAATCCCTAATGAAGAATAGGGAGTGACTGCTGAGGTGTTTGACAGAAACTTGTAAAATCTTCTCTGGCCACAGAAGTGTTGCCAGATTGAAAGGTTGATAATGTGGGATCTTGTAGTCAAGAACAATAAGGCAGGTAATTTCCCTTTCTCTGTCCCCTTCCACCTATATTCCTTTCTCTGGCTTCACATTTCATGTCTCTTCTATCCTTGCCTCCTTATGTCTCATTTGTTTGTCTTTTCATCTCTGGCTTTTGTGGAACCATCTGCCATTCAACCCCCCCATACTTACATCCACCTATCACTTACCAGGAAAGGACACAAAGTGCTGGAGTAACTCTGGGTCAGGCAGCATCAGTGGAGAACATGGGTAGGCGATGTTATACAGACTTCTACAATTGTCAATCATGTGCATGGCAAGATTAGCAAGTTTGCAGATGATACAAGAGTGGGTGGTATTGCAGATAATGAAGATGGTTGTGAACGATTGCAGCAGGATCTTGATTGATTGGCCAGGTGGGCCGAGGAATGGTTGATGGAATGGTTGATACAGAGAAATGTGAGATGTTGCATTTTGGGAAGTCTAACATGGGCAGAACCCAGACAGTGAATTGTAGAGCTCTGGGGAGTGTTGTAGAGCAGAGGGATCTAGAAGTGCAGGTACATAGTTCCTTAAAGGTGGAGTTGCAGGTGGTTAAAAAGGCTTTTGGCACATTGGCCTTCATCGGTCAGAGTATAGAGCATAGAAGTTGGGAGGCCATATTGCAGTTGTAGAAGACGTTGGTGAGGCCACATTTAGAGTATTGTGTTCAGTTCTGGGCACCGTGTTATAGGAAAGACGTCGTCAAGCTGGAAAGGGTACAGAGTAGATTTACGAGGATGTTGCCAGGACACGAGGATCTGAGCTATAGGGAGAGGTTGAGTAGGCTGGGATTCCATTCCTTGGAGTGCAGGAGGTTAAGGGGTGATCTTATAGAGGTGTACAAAATAATGAGAGGAATAGATCGGGTAGATGCGCAGTCTTTTGCCCAGAGTAGGGGAATCGAGCACCGGAGGACATAGGTTCAAGGTGAAGGGGAAAAGATTTGATAGGAATCTGAGGGGTAAATTTTTCAACCAAAGGGTGGTGGGTGAATGGAAAGAGCTGCCAGAGGAGGTAGTTGAGGCAGGGACTATCACAACATTTAAGAAACAGTCAGGTAAATGGATATGACAGGGTTGGAGGGATATGGGCAAAACACAGGCAGGTGGGACCAGTGTAACTGGGACATGTTGGCCAATGTGGGCAAGTTGGGCCGAAGGGCCTGTTTCCACACTGTATGACTATGACTCTAATCAGAAATTCAGGTCCCGACCTGAAATGTCACCTATCCATGTTCTCCAGAGATGCTGCCTGACCTGCTGAGTTACTCCAGCAGTTTGTATCTTTTTAATGCGGGTAATTCCCAGCCAGTGAGTCGGGCGACAGCAGAGAAACCATTGGGAAGACATCAGAGGGACAGGATGAATCTGTACTGGAGAGGCTGGGATTAATCAGGGGTAATCAGCGGGGAGTTCCTGTCCAACTAATTAAATTGCATTTTTCAAAGCGGTTTCAAAGTATATCGGTGTGGATTGTGCAATTGATGTAGTCTGTGTGGACTTCTGTGAAACTTTGACAAGGTCCCACGTGGCCCTAAAGGTAAAAGCCCAGGAGATCCAGGGCAATTTAGCAAATTCTATAGACAGTCAGAACCCTTTTCCCAGGATAGTAACATCAACTATTAGAGGGCATAGCTTTAAGGTGAGAGAGGCAAAGTTGAAAGGAAACATGGAAACATAGAAAATAGGTGCAGGAGGAGGCCATTTGGCCCTTCAAGCCAGCACCGACATTCATTGTGATCATAGCTGAACATCCACAATCAGTAACCCGTGCCTGCCTTCTCCCCATATCCCTTGATTCCACTAGCCCCTAGAGCTCTATCTAACTCTCTAGTCTGTAGTCTATCTTCTGTCTCTAGTCTATCTTCTGTTCTATGTTCTATTCTCCCCATCAACCATTGTATCACTATATTTACTCACCTAGGCTATTCCCATACCCAGATATCTTGCTTCCAGAAGAAAAAACTCTCAGACACATGGGAACATTATCTGCAAGCACTCTACTAACAGAGAGCTTTCCAAAGGAGCAGAAGATGATTATTGTAAACCTTTATTTTATTATTGTCTTGTGTACTGAGATACAGTGAAAAGCTGTTGTTTGTGTGCTATCCAGTCAAAGACAAGGCTATACATGATTACACTTAAGCCGTCCACTCTCTTTTAAATTCATCCAGTGAATTGACCTCCATTGCCTTCTGTGGCAGAGAATTCCACAAATTCACAACTCACTGGGTGACAACGTTTTTTCTCCCCTCAGTTTTAAATGGCCTTCCCTTTATTCTTAGACTGTGGCCCCTGGTTCTGGACTCCCCCAACATTGGGAACATTTTTCCTGCACCTAGCTTGTCCAGTCCTTTCATAATTTTATACGTCTCTGTAAGATCCCCTCTCATCCTTCTAAACTCCGTGAATACAAACCCAGTCTTTCCAATCTTTCCTCATATGACAGTCCCACCATTCCGGGGATTAACGTTGTGAACCTACGCTGCACTGCCTTAATAGCAAGGACGTCCTTCCTCAAATTTGGAGACCAAAACTGCACACAATACTCCAGATGTGGTCTTACCAGGGCCCTATAACTGCAGAAGGACCTTTTTACTCCTATACTCAAATCCTCTTGTTATGAAGTCCAACATGCCATTAGCTTTCTTCACTGCCTGCTGTACCTGCACTCTTACTTTCAGTGACTGGTGTACAAGGACACCCAGGTCTCGTTGCACTTCCCGTTTACATAATCTGACACCATTAAGATAATGAGACGTGGAGGGCAAGTCTTTTCACATAGAGGGTGGTGGGTGTCTGGAATGTGCTGCCGGGGGTGGTGGTAGAGGCAGATACAACAGCCATTCAGCGTGGAAATGGGCCCCACGGACCAACTTGCCCACAGCAACCAACATGTCCCATCTACACTCCCACCAGCCTGCGTTTGGCCCATATTCCTCTTAACCTATCCTGTCTATGTTCCTGTCTAAATGTTTCTTAAACATTGCAATAATACCTGAATGGTATTTATGATGCTTTTCGTTAGGCATATTGAAATGCCGGAATGGAGGACTGGAGAAATGTTTTCACTCAGGGTCTGATTAAATTGGGGAGCTCACTGCCTGGAGGGGGGGCTGTGACAATAGACAATAGGTGCAGGAGGAGGCCATTCGGCCCTTCATGCCAGCACCGCCATTCACTGTGATCATGGCTGATTATCCACAATCAGTACTCCGTTCCTGCCTTCTCCCCATATCCCTTGACTCCGCTATCTTTAAGAGCTCTATCTAACTCTCTCTTGAAAGCATCCACTGCCTTCTGGGGCAGATAATTCCACAGATTCACAACTCTCTGGGTGAAAAAGTTTCTCCTCATCTCTGTTCTAAATGGCCTACCCCTTATTCTTAAACTGTGGCCCCTGGTCCTGGACTCCCCCAACATCGGACCACATGTTTCCTGCCTCTAGCGTGTCCAATCCCTTAATAATCTTATATGTTTCAATAAGATCCCCTCTCATCCTTCTAAATTCCAGTGAATACAACCCCAGTCTTTCAACATATGACAGTCCTGCCACCCCGGGAATTAACCTGGTGAACCTACGCTGCACTCCCTCAATAGCAAGTGGAAGCAGGGAGACTCAAAATATTGAATAAATGTTCTGGTGAGTCCTTGAAATGAAATAGACAATAGACAATAGACAATAGGTGCAGGAGTAGGCCATTCTGCCCTTCGAGCCATCACCACCATTCAATGTGATCATGGCTGATCATTCTCAATCAGTACCCCGTTCCTGCCTTCTCCCCATACCCCCTGACTCCTCTAACCTTAAGAGCTCTATCTAGCTCTTGACTGCATTCAGAGACTTGGCCTCCACTGCCTTCTGAGGTGGTGAAGGGTGGGTAGAATGATTAGTAGGTGGTACACAAAGCAAGGCATGGAGTGTGAGCCATTGGCTTTATTTCTGTGCTGCATTGCTCTACTTCGGGGAAGAGGGGGAAACCTGATGGTTGTATTAATTATGCAAGAAGCCTTAATTGGAAAAATGGCTTTGTTCCAATCCAGGCTGCACTATGTTGCCTGTGATCCTCAATGGTTCAACAGCACTTTATCGTAACATGTACCATGTACAGTGAAGTGCGTAGTTTAGCATACGATTCAGTAAAGTGTCTCCACTGTCAGAGTGAGGCCCAGCGTAAATCGGAGGGACAGCACCTCATATTTCCCTTGTGCAGCTTACACCCTAGCGGTATGAACATTGATTTCTCTAATTTCAAGTAAACCCTGCATTCCCTCTCTGCCCCCCCCCCTTCCCCACCCTAGTTGGCCCCCTATTTCGCATCCCTGTTTCCCTTTGTTATCACCTCTTCCCCAGCCAACAATGGTTCATTGTGGGCTCCACCCTTCCTTGGTCATCTGTTGCCGGCCCTGACAGTTCTGGCAGTTTAGTTTAGTTTATTTTAGATATACAGTGCGGAAACAGGCCCTTCGGCCCACCGGGTCCGCGCCGACCAGCGATCCCCGCACACATTAACACTATCCTACACCCACAAGGGACATTTTTTACATTTACCAAGCCAATTAACCTACAAACCTGAACATCTTTGGAGTGTGGGAGGAAACCGAAGATCTCAGAGAAAACCCACGGGGAGAACGTACAAACTCCGTACAGACGGCACCCGTAGTCAGGATCGAACCAGGGTCTCCGGTGCTGCATTCACTGTAAGGCAGCAACTCTACCGCTGCGCCATCATGACCGCCCTACCTCCAGCTACCTCCCCACTCTACTTTCATTCTGAAAATAGAGTCCCGACCCGAAATGTTACCTATTCATTTTCTCACTATCCTGTGGAGGCAAAGCGGGTTCCCATTGATGAGTGGGTCCTTGGTAGAGTCCCTGCATGGGAAGTGGGTGAGCACGGGAAGGAATAAGGAGACTCGTTGTTTATTGCACTGTCTGCCTTGTTAAGGCCACACAACCGTTGAAATGTGCGGCGCTCTTAAATCAGTCTCCCCCAACAGTCGGGTGTGGTGTGCCTGGCTGTCTTGAGAAAATAACAAGCTCCAATCCTTGTTTTGTTTCACAATTCCTTAGTATTTCCGTTCTGGTTGAAAGGAAAGAAAAAAACCCCTTCTCAGCCGAACTTCCTGGAAATTTTGTTGAAAAACTCAAAACAATGTCTAGTTATCAAATAATCGTCCCCAGTTACTCCCTCATTTGTAATGTTTGGACCCTTGATGTTGATGAGAATTTTGAATTTCTTTGTAAAAAATTCTGTCTTGTCATTCCTAACGTTCGGGGCATTGAATGTGAGAGTCAACAAGTCATGATGTAGCTTTATAGGACTTTGGTTGGGCTGCATTTGGAGTCATGTGTGCAGTTCTGGTTACTCCATCACAGGAAAGATGTGGAGTGGGTGCAGAGGAGGTTTACCAGAATGCTGCCTGGATTAGAGGCTTTAAGCCACAGGGAGAGTTTGGACAAACCTAGATTGTTTTCTCTTAAACATCGGAGGTTGAGGGAATACCTTCGGAGACTTGATAGAATATATAAAATTATGAGAGGCATAGATAGGGTAGACAGAATTTTTTCCCCAGGGTGGAGATTTCCAACACGAGAGAACATACATAACTTTAAGGTCGAGACCCTTATACTTTAACTTTCGTGTCGAGACCCTTCTTCAGACTGAAGAAGGGTCTCGACCCGAGATGTCACCCATTCAATTGACAATAGGTGCAGGAGGAGGTCATTCGGCCCTTCGAGCCAGCACCGCCATTCAATGTGATCATGGCTGATCATTCTCAATCAGTACCCCGTTCCTGCCTTCTCCCCATACCCCCTGACTCCGCTATCCTTAAGAGCTCTATCTAGCTCTCTCTTGAATGCACCCAGAGAATTGGCCTCCACTGCCTCCTGAGGCAGAGAATTCCACAGATTCACAACTCTCTGACTGTTCCTTCTCTCTAGAGATGCTGCCTGACCCGCTGAGTTCCTCCAGCATTTTGTGTCTACCTCTGATTTAAACCAGCATCTGCAGATTTTTTTTCCTATAAGTAACATTAAGGTGAGAGGAGCAAAGTTTAAAGGAGATGTGCGGTTTACACGGAGGGTGGGGGGGCCTGGAACACAGCCAGGTGTGGGGTGGTGGTGGAGACAGATACAATAGTGGTGTTTAAGGGGCTTTTAGACAGGCACATGGATATGCAGCGACTGGAGGGATGTGGATCAGGTGCAGGCAGAGGAGATTAGTTTACCTTGGTATCATGTTCAGCACGGGCATTGTGGGCCGATGGGCCTGTTCCTGTGCTGTTGGCCATCTAGTCTTTGACATTTACATGCTGGGGACAAAAGGTTCTGACTGTCTACCCTATCTGTGCCTCTGGCAATTTTCTATCTTTCTATCAGGTGTTCCTTCAACTTCCAATATTCAGAGAAAACAGTCCATGTCTCTCCATCTTTTCCTTAAAACTAATTACACTCTAACCCAGTACCTTCCATGTCTGTCCTGTCAGTATTCCAACGGATATTGTTTTATTGTCATATGTCCCGATACGGAACAAGGAAATTCTTACTTGTAGCAGCACAAAAATATGTAAACATAGTACTCTGTAAACATCAGAGTAAACAACAGGGGCATCACTATCTCTAAGGAGAGCTGGAAAGCCATGGGAAAGAGGAGGAAATATATTGATGGGATTAGTTGGACAAGTTTTGTGTTTTAAGGTGAGAGGAGAAAGATTTAATAGGAACCTGAGGGACAACGTTTTCACACAGAGAGTGGTGGGGTATGGAACAAACTGCCAGAGGAGGTAGTCGAGGCAGGTACTATAAACACATTTGGACAAGTACATGGATAGAAAAGGTTTAGAGGGCAAATGGGACTAGCTTAAATGGGGCATCTTGGTCAGCACGGGTGCATTGGGCCGAAGGGCCTGTTTCAGTGATGTATGACTCTGGGACTGGCTTGATGGGGCACTAGGGTGGGCATCGATGAGTTGGGCCGAAGGGCCTGTTTCAATGCTGTGTGACTCAATAGGACTAGCATAGATGGGGCATCTTGGTCAGTTGGGTCTAATGGCGAGTTCGCATTCTGTATGAAGGTAGATGTTTGAGGCCCACGGATGGGCGCTGTAAACTGTTTATGTCTGTGTTGTTAAGTTTGTGTGCTATTGTATGTTCCTTATTTGTACCTGCACTGATGTACAGCACTTTGGTCAACGTGGGTTGTGTTTAAATGTGCTATACAAATAAAATTGACTTGACTTGACTTGACCAGACACAAAATGCTGAAGCAACTCAGCGGGTCAGGCAGCATCTCTGGAGAGAAGGAATGGGTGACGTTTCGGGTCGAGACCCTTCTTCAGACTCAGAAGGAGTGGGTGACGTTTCGGGTCGAGACTCTTCTTCAGACTGGGACGGAATGGGTGATGTTTCGGATCTCGTCCCGAAACGTCACCCATTCCTTCTCTCCAGAGATGCAGCCTGTCCCGCTGAGTTACTCCAGCGTTTTGTGTCTACCTTCGATTTTAACCAGCATCTGCAGTTTTGTTTCCCTTCCATTCTGTGTGACTGTAATTTCTCCCTGCTGTAAGCTGACGGAGATTACCTTCTCTCCTCTCCCAGGTGAAGGGCAGCTCATCGAACGGTGTGCTCAGACGGGGATGATCAACCCGGGAGGTTCATGGATGACTTTCCAGCACAACGGGGCGGTGGCCCACTTTGAGTACAGCATCCGCGTGAGATGTGAAGACCACTACTACGGCACCGGCTGCAAGAAGCTCTGCCGGCCTCGCGATGACTTCTTCGGCCACTCGCTGTGCGACCAGAATGGGAACAAGATCTGTATGGAAGGCTGGATGGGCGATGAGTGCAAGAAAGGTAAGAGGTTTCTTACCTTTGTAAGATGTGGCGTACCTGCCTTTTAACAACCGGGCAGCACAATGGCGCAGCGGGTGGAGCTGCTGCTTCACGGCCCCAGAGACCTGGGTTCGATCCTGACCGTGGGTGCTGTCTGTGTGTGTGGAGTTTGCACGTTCTCCCTGTGTTAAACATAGACATAGAAAATAGATGCAGGAAGAGGCCATTCGGCCCTTCCAGCCAGCACCAGTCTTGAATCATGTTTGATGCAAACATTGTGGGTCAAAGGACCTGTTTTTGTGCTGTTCCGTGTTCAAAGAATGACGGACTGAAGAGTTTTCTGTTTTATTAATTTCAGCTATATGTAAGCAGGGCTGTCATTCGATCCATGGAGAATGTGTTGTTCCTGGGGAATGCACGTAAGTGAACAGTTAAAACTCTAAGACATCTTGGTTAATCTCTCTTTGTTAATGGATTCAATGCTGAAGAAAGAATAATTGAGCATTTATACGCATTAAAAATCCATCTCTGAGATGGCCCATGGCTATTGTGAAAGCAATATTCTTTAATGCGAAGCTAAGTGGTTGATAGTTCCTGGTTGCTCTAAGTTCTGAGAGATCGACTGACTTTATGATCGAGTGCAATGCCTGAGGTTTGAGTCCATTTGGAAATGGAGTCGGAACTATCTTGGCCAGCAAGAATGAGTTGGGCCGAAGGGCTAGTTTCGGTGCTGTATGACTCTATGTGATCTCTTGATTAGTGCTGGTGTCAGGGGTTATGGGGCGAAGGCAGGAGGATGCCTCCGCCATGATAGAACGGCGGAGTAGACTCGATGGCCTAATTCTGTTCCTAGAACTCATGAACCTCTGTACTCCAGTAAGTTGTAGTCCCTTCACTTTTGTAAAGCTAGCTGTAATACAGAGTATGGTGCAATAATTGAGTTGACGTTCCTGATCCATAGAATGCACACAGGAATACAATGAGTATGAGAGGAATAGATCGGGTAGATGTTATTTTCTTATACTACCTGTTGCTCCACTGCGATTTCTCCTCAAGGTCAGAGTAGGGGAATAGGGGAATCAAGGACCAGAGGACACTGGTTCAAGGTGAAGGGGAAAAGATTTAATAGGAATCCAATGGGTAACTTTTTCATACAGAGGGTGGTGGGTGTATGGAACAAGCTGCCAGAGGAGGTAGTTGAGGCTGGGACTATCCCATCGTTTAAGAAACAGTTGGACAGGTACATGGATAGGACAGGTTTGGAAGGATATGGACCAAGCGCAGGCAAGTGGGATTAGTGTAGCTGGGACATTGTTGGCTGGTGTGGGCGAGTTGGGCCGAAGGGCCTGTTTCCACACCGTGATAGGATAGTTCAATAGTCCTTTATTGTCACGTGTACCCTAAGGTACAATGAAATTTGATTTACCGCACAGTCACACCAAAAAAAGCAACAAGACACTATATTACATAAAAAATTAAGCATGAACAGTCAACCACAACGGCGTGTGAGAATCCCAAGGCACACAACTAAAGCGGAGATCCACAGCCATCAGAAAGAAAGAACCATTTTCCCAGGATAAACAAAATGTAATACCAGAGGGCACCGTTTTAAGGTGAGAGGAACAAGGTTCAAAGGAGATGTGCAGGGCAGGTTTTCTTGCACAGAGGGTGGTGATTCTACAGTAGTGAATGTCATCACTTGGTGCAGAGCAAGATGAAGTAAACAACAACGTGACGACTGACCCATTTAATCTATTTCTGGTCGTGGTGGTGGGAACTTTGGCTTGATCTGCTGGACAGTTCCTATAACAGAACAAATAGAAACAACTTGTCTTAATATAGCGCTTCCTCCCAATGTGTTCCCTGCCAAATGGACTATTTTTGAAATGTATTCGCTGTCTGATTCTGTTGTTGAAGGTTGCCACCTTTCCAAGGGAGACTTTGGTTCCCAATTGCCCCGAAATGTCAAGGATTTTTTAAAATGATTTTATGCAAGTGGCTAGTGTATAAAAGTTCTATGGAACGAGCTGCCAGAGGAAGTAGTTGAGGCAGGTACCATAACAATATTTTAGTACTGCATCCATTCATATCAAATAACACATAATTTAAAATACACTTGGACAGGTATATGGAGAGGAACGGTTTCAAGGGATAAGGGCCAAACGCGAGCAGGTGGGATTGGCTTAGATGGGGCATCTTGGTCAGCATGCTCAAGTTGGGCCATTTTTGTGCTGTATGACTCTATGACATTGCCCTGGGTACTAGTTAGGGTTGCCAACTGTCCCGTATTAGCCGGGACATTCCGTATTTTGGGCTACATTGGTTTGTCCCGTACGGGACCGCTCTTGTCCCGTATTAGGACTGCGGGCTGCTGTAGGCCCGGACACTGCGGGCCGCTGTAGGCCAGGACAGTGTAGGTGAATGGCGTGTGTTCGAGGAGCGGGGCCCGAGTGTGTTCGCCTAATGGAGGTTGGGTAGCAACCCGCCTCCCGGCCCGGGCGGCCGCCTATGGTGGAGCGGGAGCACGTGGCCGCTGGCTGGGTGAGGTCACGTGGGGCACGGAGCGGTGACGTCACCTTGTCCCGTATTTGGGAGTGAGATAGTTGGCAACCCTAGTACTAGTGAACGGAGATACAATTCAGTAGGGTAGTACAACAGACTGCAGATGCTGTAATCTGAAGCAAGATAAACAAACTGGGTAGTCCATATCTGCAATGGGCTGCCAGAGGAAGCTATAGAAGCAGATACAATTACGACTTTAAAAATACATTTGGACAGATAATAATAATAATAATAATAATAATAATAATATTCATTTATTGTCATTGCAACGAGTACAACGAAATTAAAAAATAGCCAATCCTGACGGTGCGTACAAACATATATGCAATAAATGCAAAAACAAATAAATACATAAATACAATTAAATACAGTGTCAAGAGGGGTATGGGCCAAATGCAAGCAAATTGGACTAGTCCAGAATGCCAACATGGTCAGCATGGCTAATGGTGGCCGAAGAGCCTGTTTTCGTGCCATTTAGCTCTGACTCTAAACTGCTGGAGGAACTCGGTTGGTCAGGCATCATCTGGTCAGGGACAGAGAGGGATGGTCGCCGTTTTGGCTGGAGTTTCTCCAGCCTTTTTTTTTGCTTCCAATTCAGTAAGTCACAGAGCAAAGAAACAAACCTTTTGACCACACCGACCAAGATGCCCCATCTACGCCAGTTCCACCAGCCCGCTTTTGACCCATATCCCTCTAAACCTGTCCAAATGTCTTTTAACTAGTGTAGATGGGGCATCCTGGTTCTACTCCTGCACCTATTTTTCTGTGTCTAGTATGAAGACTGTGTATATTTTCCCATAAGTCTGGGTAGTTAAATCTGGGTAGTCGGCACCCGAACTGTCCTCTCACCAGCTAGAGAGTGGCCTTGACTTCCCATGTACGTCATTGGAGACCTTGAACTATCTGTAATCGGACTTTACCTGACTTGATCTTGCACTAAATGTTGTATTCTTTATCTGTACACTAAGGCCAGCTTGATTATAATCACGTATGGTCTTTTCTTTGACTGGAAAGCATGTAACAAAAAGCTTTTCACTGTACCTCGGTGCACGTGATAATAATAAACTAAACTAACTTGTATTTCGCCTTTTATTCATTGCCATGGGAACTTTGTAGAAATGTGTCTACTCAAAAAGCGTTGAGGATGTGGAGCTTGTTTCCTGCAGGGAGTAGTTCAAATGAATAATGTGTTCAGGATGTCTTCAAGGATGTGTTGAAGCGAGATGTTGGTTAGGAGGAGGCTTCGGTAGAGCACAAGAGGTAGCCAACACCACTTTGCCTGATGGATCTTTCCCTCTTTGGTTCATTTCTATCACAGTATTTTTCTGTTGTACAGTTGTTATGGAACCTGAAGCTAAATGACTTGTGTTTGAAGTCTGAACAAGGGTCTCGACCCAAAACGTCACCCATTCCTTCTCTCCAGAGATGCTGCCTGTCCCGCCGAGTTACTCCAACATTTTGTGTCTATCTTCGATGTAAACCAGCATCTGCAGTTACTTCCTACACATGACGTGTTTAGTTTAGAGATGGAGATGGAGATAGGCCCTCTGACCCAACTTGTCCATGGCGACCAAGATGCCCCATTTAAGCTAGTTCCATCTGCCCGCATTTGGGCAAATCCCTCTAAATCAGGGCTGTGGAGTCCATACCCAAAACACCCGACTCCGACACGACTCTTTGATTTCTTGTGTATCCGACTCCATTTCTTGTGTATCCAGCAGCATCAAAATTGCTCCAGCTCCGACCCCACAGCCCTGCTCTAAACCCATCCTATCTGAGTCCCTGTCCACCTCTTCCTTACTCTGCTTTCTCTTCAGTTATCTCCCAGTCGCTTTCCAAAACGAGGACAAGCCTTTGGCTCGTATATAAAATGATGAGAGGTGTAGACAGTCAGAACCTTTCTCCCAGAGTGGAAAAAACAAATCCTAGTGGGCATACCTTGAAGGTGAGAGGGGCAAATTTTACAGGAGATTTGCAGGGTCAGTTCTTTGTACACAGAGGGTGATGGGTGCCTGGGACATGCTGTCAGGGGTGGTAGCAGAGGCAGATACATTGCTTCGATGTGGCTCATCCAGGACAAGTTGCTGGGGATATTTACTCCTTGGAACTTGAAGTTTTCAACACCCAAGCTCCTAGGAGCAAATATCTTTTGGATAGGCATGTGGATATGCAGACAATAGACAATAGACAATAAGTGCAGGAGGAGGCCATTCGGCCCTTCGAGCCAGCACTGCCATTCAATGTGATCATGGCTGATCATTCTCAATCAGTTCCCCGTTCCTGCCTTCTCCCCATACCCCCTGACTCCGCTATCCTTAAGAGCTCTATCTAGCTCTCTCTTGAATGCATTCAGAGAATTGGCCTCCACTGCCTTCTGAGGCAAAGAATTCCACAGATTCACAACTCTCTGACTGAAAAAGTTTTTCCTCATCTCCGTTCTAAATGGCCTACCCCTTATTCTTAAACTGTGGCCCCTTGTTCTGGACTCCCCCAACATTGGGAACATGTTTCCTGCCTCTAACGTGTCCAACCCCTTAATAATCTTATACGTTTCGATAAGATCCCCTCTCATCCTTCTAAATTCCAGTGTATACAAGCCTAGTTGCTCCAGTCTTTCAACATATGACAGTCCCGCCATTCCGGGAATTAACCTAGGATCGATGGATATGGATCATGTTCAGGCAGATAATAATTAGTAGACACAAAATGCAGGAGTAACTCAGCGGGTCAGGCAGCATCTCAGGAGAGAAGGAATGGTCTTCAGAAGGGTCTCAAGTAGACACGTTTCTACAAAGTTCCCATGGCAATGAATAACCTGCCTGACCCGCTGAGTTACACCAGCATTTTGTGTCTACCATCCATTTTAAACCAGCATCTGCAGTTTTCTTTCCTACAGTTAAGAGTTGGTCTTGGGCTTCATGTTTGGCACAGACATTGTGGGAAGAAGGGGCCTGTACTGTACTGTACTCTGTTCTATGTTTGGCGTTCCTGACCTGCTGGGATACCTGCCACTGTGGTGATCTGGGCCAGATGGTTACGCGCATCCACTGAATGAGATGAGCCGACTATTAATAGTGGACATCATCAATCACTGGAAGTCCGTGTGTCCGTCCCCCCACACCGTGCCCAGGAACACGGCTAAATAAAGCACTTGACTCCAATTGTCTCCGTTAATGCAACCTGTGTTTACACTCCTTATTCTCCATGTGTTTCCTTTCTCCTGCGGTTGACCCCCTTCTTGGCAACTTGCAAATAAGTCTTGCCGATGCTTTTGTTTGCTTTGACTAGATGTTCTTAGATCTGCGGTGTTTTAAAAGGAGGGCAGAGGTCGTGCGAACTCACTGGCGGAAGTCTCTGACCAACCTGATGCTCGGGATGAGATTTAGCTTTAGATTTAGATTTAGAGATACAGTGCAGAAACAGGCCCTTCGGCCCACCGGGTCCGCGCCGCCCAGCGATCCCCGCATACTAACAGTATCCTACACCCACTAGGGACAATTTTTACATTCGCCCAGCCAATTAACCTACATACCTGCACGTCTTTGGAGTGTGGGAGGAAACCAAAGATCTCGGAGAAAACCCACGCAGGTCACGGGGAGAACGTACAAACTCCCTACAGACAGCACCCGTAGTCGGGATCGAACCTGAGTCTCCGGCGCTGCATTCGCTGTAAGGCAGCAACTCTACCGCTGCGCCACCGTGCCGAGGGTTTGGGGAGACCTGGTGGAGGTTTACACAATTATGAGAGGCATGTGCAGGGTTAGACAGTCAGAACCTTTCTCCCCAGGACGGAAATGTCAAAGCCTAGAGCAAAGGTTCCCAACCTGGGGTAAATTTACCCCCAGGGGGTAAACTTCGCCTACCCAGGGGGTAAATTTGTTGATTCTGGATTTGTACATATTGACCGACTGCATTTGGTTCTGGTATACCAGTATCTGTTCATCATTAGTTGTTCATAAATAAGTGAAATAACGTTGGTATTATTATTGTTATTTGAACTTAAAATAATAATAATAATGTTAAAATAATAATGTTAAAAACAGTATTGTAAAATTTCCCCTTTGTCGGTTGCTTTATTGTGGTAGAAGTGTAAACTCAAATTACCGAACAAAACAGGGTGGGGGTAAATTTACTTTCGAAAAGTTGCAATGGGGTAAACGGGACGAAAAAGATTGGGAGCCCCTGGACTGGAGGGCACAGCTTGACGGGGGGAGAGGGGGAAACGTTTAAAGGAGATGGTTCAACATGTTTGAAGCCCCCTAAAATACTGGCATGGTTTAATCGAGGAGCAAGAATCTGGAGCAAGAAACAATTTGCTGGAGGAACTCGGCAGGGTCAGGCAGCATCTGTGGAGGCAATTATTCAGTTTAATGATTCTTTATTGTCCTGTGTATCTGGGTACAGTGAAATTCTTTGTTTTGGCATACAATGCACTGAGTGCACAGTGGCCATGTTTCTGGTGCTGACAAAGTTACAGAAGTACCCATTGGAGTCATGTTGGTCCCTCTTTGTTCTCGGCGGTGCGGCCTGACCCCCTCTTCCCGGGTCGGTTTTTGCTGGAAAAATCCAGCGGCACCCTCCCAGTTCCGCGGTCCGCCAAGCCTTCAAGACCTCGGGGCGGGTTCCAGAGTCTGATGAAGGGTCTCGTTAGGGTTGCCACGGTGGCGCAGCGGTAGAGCGGGGATCGCTGGTCGGTGGGCCAAAGGGCCAGTTTCCGCGCTGTATCTCTAAACTAAACTAAACTACTGGGTGAGCCGAAGGGACTGTTTCCATGCTGTATCTTTCAATCAATTCAATAGGTTAAGGTCATAGAGATAGCTTAGGGCCATCGTGTTAGTGTGCGGGGATCGCTGGTCGGTGCGGACTCGGTGGGCCAAGGGGCCTGTTTAGAGATACAGGTTAGTTTAGAGATACAGCGCGGAAACAGGCCCTTCGGCCCACCGAGTCCGCGCCGACCAGCGATCCCCGCACACTAACACTATCCAACACACGCTAGGGACAATTTACACTTACACCAAGCCAATAAACCCACAAACCTGCATGTTTTTAGAGTGAGGGAGTAAACCGAAGATCTCGGAGAAAACCCACGGGGAGAAAATATTAAACCAGAAACTTTAAAAGTTTCATTGTGAAGTGCCTAGCCTAATAAGACAATTGGGCTTTTTCTCCCAAACATTCACTGTTATATTTCCAGACATTTCTATTCAAATTTTTTCCGCAGTTTTGAATGCAGCAAATGACATTGCATTCAAGTCTTTTCTTTTAGCACCAGTGATGTCTTCCTGTTTTGCGCCGAATGTCTTTTCCTTCCTGGTGTGTGAGCACTTTTGATTTTGCTCTGCTCATTACAACATGGCTTATTTATAGCTGGAAGTGGACCTGGAATTTAGGTCTATTGTTGTCCTGAGCAACTTCATCCTGTTGAATGTTGTTACAAAAGGCTAAAAAACATTTTTCTCTCCCTGCGGTCGGTCCCTGTGTGGAAATGTTGCTGCCGGTGGAATGTGTTGTAATTTTTTTCCCCACATTCCTTGTTGAGGCAGGAAGCTCCTAAAACACGTAAACAGTGCCGCTCAATCCAATTGAACTTGTGCGTAGCAAAGAAGTGCAGATGCTGGTTTAAATCGAAGGTCGACACAAAACGCTGGAGTAACTCAGCGGGACAGCCAGCATCTCTGGAGAGAAAGAATGGGTGACGTTTCAGGTCGAGACCCTTCGAAGAAGCATCACCCGTTCCTTCTCTCCAGAGATGCTGCCTGTCCTGCTGAGTTACTCCAGCATTTTATGTCCAATGGAATTAGTCTTCTCTCCCGAGATGCTGCATGACTCTCTGAGTTACTCCAGCATTGTGTGTCTAGTCTTGGGCCTTGGTCAACAATATGTTGAGGTGAAGGGAAGATGTCGCTGGAGTTGAGTTTGTTTGATTCTCTGACTTGGTTCTTTGAGTTGTCGGGTTGTGGGTTTAAGTCTGGCTTCGGCATTGGTAGTGCATTGTTGGAGGTGCATTGTTAAGTAGACAGCGAGAAAGGGTATCCAAGTTCAAAAGAAGGTAGAGATCATTTGGGAAGGTGGGCCAAGGAATGGCAAATAGAAACATAGAAACATAGAAAATAGGTGCAGAAGGAGGACATTTGGCCAGCACCGCCATTCATTGTGATCATGGCTGATCATCCACAATCAGTAACCCGTGCCTGCCTTCTCCCCTAGAGCTCTATCTAACTCTCTTTTAAATTCATCCAGTGATTTGGCCTCCACGGCCCTCTGTAGCAGGGAATTCCACAAATTCACAACTCTCTGGGTGAAAAAGTTTTTTCTCACCTCAGTTTTAAATGGCCTCCCCCTTATTCTTAGACTGTGTGGCCCCTGGTTCTAGACTTCCCCAACATTGGGAACATTTTTCGAACTCTGACGAGGGTGAGGTGGTGTACTTTGGTAGGTCAAACTAGGACAGTTCATAAGTCGTAGGAGATGAAATAGTCCACTCGGCCCACCATTCAATGATGGCTGATGTATCTTTCCCTCTCAATCCCAATCTTCTGCCTTCTCCCCATAACTTTTCACACCCTTACTAATCAATAATCTGTCATTTTCCGCTTTAAAAATATCTACTGACGGCCTCCACGTCTGTGGCAAAGAATTTTACAGATTCGCCAGTCTCTGACCAAAGAAATTCCTCCTCATCCCCTTTCTAAAGGTGTAGCAGGACTTTCACAGTAAGTAGTAGAGCCCAGAGGAGTGTTGCAGAGCAGAGAGATCTGGGAGCATGTGCTTGGTTTGCTGTGAAACCAAGCACATCCACGCTGTGAAAACGGAGAGGATGAGACGCAGTTTCTTCCCACAGGCCATCAGGACTGTTAACTTTTAAAACTCCAGGGACTAAATTTTGTCTTCTCTGTATTAACTTTATTTATATGCTGTAACTGTAATTCTTTTTTGTGCACAATCCGCAGGCATTGCCACTTTCATTTCACAGCACATCGTGTATGTGCATGTGACAAATAAGACTTGACTTGACTTGACTTGAAAAAAGTGGTGAGTCAAGTGGACAGGGTGGTGAAGAAGGCGTCTGGCACACTTGCGTTTTTTGGGAAGGGTATTGAATGCAAAAGTTGGCACATCATGATACAGCGGTACAGTCTGCAGTTTTGATCGCCCAGTCACAGGAAGAATATCATAAAAGTTGGAAAGAATTCCGAAGAGATTCACTACGAAGTTACCTGGGCTTGTGGGGGAATTTTGACAGGTTGGATAGGTTGGATAGACTGTTTTGGGGTGCAGGAGGCTGAGGGGTGACCTTATTGAGGTGTGCAAGATCATGAAGGGCAGAGTCCCACAGTCTTTTTACCAGGGTGGAGGATTCTAAATTAGGTTAAGGTGAGATGGGAGAGTTTTAAGAGGGATATCAGGGGCAACGTTGTTTCCCTCGGAGGGTAGTCCGTATCTGGAAGCTATGGAAGCAGAAACAATTCCGAATTATAAAAGACATTTGGGCAGATACATAGATAGGAAGGGTTCAGGGGGATATGTTCCAAATGCAGGCAAGTGGGACTAACCCTGTACAAAAACTTGGTTGGTATGGACAAAGTGGTCTCAAGAGACTTTTTCCATGCTGAATGTACACCGATCTCCAAAACATTATGACCACTGACAGGCGAAGTGAATAACATTGATTATCTTGTTACAATGGCACCTGTCAAGGGGTGAGATATATTAGGCAGCAAGTGAACAGTCAGTTCTTGAAGTTGATGTGTTGGATGCAGGAGAAATGGGCAGGAGTAAAGACCTGAGCGACTTTGTCAAGGGCCAAATTGTTATGGCCAGACGACTGGGTCAGAGCATCTCTGAAACGGCAAGGCTTGTGGGGTGCTCCCGGTCAGCAGTGGTGAGTACCGACTGACAGTGGTCCGAGGAAGGACAAAACCACAAACCGGCGACAGACAGGGTGTTGGGCGCCCAAGGCTCATCGATGCGCGAGGGCAACGAAGGCTATCCCGTCTGGTTCGAACCGACAGAAGGTCGACTGTGGCACAAGTCACAGAAAATGTTAATGGTGGTCACGGGAGGAATGTGTCACAATACACAGTGCATCGCACCCTGCTGCGTATGGGGCTGCACACGGAGGACCAACAGCATATTAGGCAGGTGGTCATAATGTTTTGGCTGATCGGTGTAGACACAAAATGCTGGAGTAACTCAGCGGATCAGGCAGCATCTCGAGAGGGAAATAGGTGACTTTTGGGGTCGAGACCCTTCTTCACACTTAGAGTCCATGATAAACAGCTCTGACTCCCTAACAAGATCACACTTAAAGTACTATTTGCTATAAAGCATTTGGGATGGCCATACAAGCATTGTGTAGATGCAAAGTTGAAGTCGTCTCCACCATATCTACTCTGTTGAGCCACTAAGACATTTTAACATTTTAATGAAGTTGCTTCTCATCCTTCCAATCCCTACATCATAGAGGCTTCGTCCGCACAGCTTCCGTTTATGTGGCAGACCTGCCATCCTTGGGAGCTGGTCCGCTAAATCTTTATTACTCTCCCTGTGTAACAAGTGCACTTTTAATTTAAGGTAAGGAGACCAAAGTTTAAAGGAGATTTACGAGAAAGGTTTATTTGAACCCAGAGGGTGGCAGGTGTCTGGACTACATTGCCTGGAGCAACTGAGGGAAACCGATACGAAAGCAGCATTTCACAGGCATTTATCCATGCACATGAACAGGCAGGGAATGGGGGGGATATACACCGACCGATCAGCCAAAACATTATGACCTGATGAGCCAAAACATTATGACCACCTGCCTAATATGCTGTTGGTCCTCCGTGTGCAGCCCCATACGCAGCAGGGTGCGATGCACTGTGTATTGTGACACATTCCTCCTGTGATCACCATTAAAGTTTTGGTTGGAACGTAACCCCATTGTAAGTTGAGGAGCACCTGAATACCCAGCCAATTAACCTACAAACCTGCACGTCTTTGGAGTGTGGGAGGAAACCGAAGATCTCGGAGAAAACCCACGCGGTCACGGGGAGAATGTACAAACTCCGTACAGACGGCGCCCGTACTCAGGATCGAACCCGGGTCACTAGCGCTGTAAGCGTTGTAAGGCAGTAACTCTACCGCTGCGCCACCGTGCCACCCTTTAGTTTATTATTGTCACGTGTAGGGCGGCACAATGGCGCAGCGGTGGAGTTGCTTCCTTCACAGCGCCAGTGAGCCGGGTTCCATCCTGACTACGGGTGTCTGTGCAGAGTTTGAACGTTCTCCCCGCGACCACGTGGGTTTTCCCCGGGTGCTCTGGTTTCCTCCCACACTCTGAAGACATTCGGGTTTGTAGGTTAATTGGCTTCGATAAAATTGTCCCTAGTGTGTAGGATAGTGGATGGAGTGATTGCCGGTCGGCACGGATGATGGGCCGAAGGGCCTGCTTCTGCGCCATATCTCTGAAGTCTAAAGTTTACTGAGGGGGCAGTGAAAAGCTTTTTTTTTGTTACATGCTATCCAGTCAGTGAAAACACTGTACATGATTATAATCAAGTGTACAGTTTAGAGATAGATACAGCAGGTAAACGGACCCGTCAGACCACCGTACACGCCGACCATCGATCACCCGTTCACACTAGTTCTATGTTATCCCACTTTTACATCCACTCCCTACATGCTAGGAGGCAATTTATAAAGTGCCGACGAACTACAAACCCGCACGTCTTTGGGATGTGGGAGGAATCCAGGGCACCCGGAGTAAACCCAGGCGGTCACAGGGAGAACAGACGGCGCCCGTGGTTGGGATCGAACCCGGGTCTCTGATGCTGTAAGGCAGCAGCTCTACCCGCTGTACCGCTCTCCTATCCAGCACGGTGGCGCAGCGGTAAAGTTGCTGCCTTACAGCACCGGAGACCCGGGTTCGATCCCGACCACGGGCGCTGTCTGTACGGAGTTTGTACGTTCTCCCCGTGACCCGCATGTGTTTTCTCTGAGATCTTCGGTTTCCTCCCACACTCCAAAGGCGTGCAGGTTTGTAGGTTAATTGGCTTGGTGTAAATGTAAAAATTGTCCCTGGTGTGTGTAGGATGGTGTTAATGCGTGGGGATCGCTGGTCGGCGTGGACCCGGTGGGCCGAAAGGGTCTGTTTCCGCGCTGCATCTGTAAACCCAAGGTCTTGTCCTTTGCAGATCTTGTAAGGGTGGAGGGGAGGGGAGGGCTGGAGGGGAGGGGGGGATGTTGGAGGAGGACCGGGTTGTCGATTTGAATAGATTGCAGTCAGTGGGGACTTTAATACAGGAAGACTTTATCACCTGATATGCTGCCTTTTAGTGATTGAACTGGTTCCAGCTTTTCATCCAGAGATATGGTGAGCGCAGGCAGGAAGGCCTGTAATAATACACCGAATCATTAAATATTGAAGAGTGCACATGAGGCACCAGCTCACGGAGCCAAGAGCACTGCATCATGATGCTGCTGCACGATGCGCCAGTGCTCGCTCTACCTGCTTCCTCACTCTCCACGGATAATTACCCTGGAGCCCATTTTGTCTCATTTCCCGGCCGGTATTTTTTCTCGAACGCCCTGAACGATTGCTTGCTGCACCGTTCCATCTCCGCTTCCTCCCATCCCAAGGTGGTTGTTAGGCTCGGGTGTGCTGCGTTCCGTCTTTGTAAAACACACAACACTTAAGTGACTACATAATGTGAGCCGTGATGATACAAGAAACTGCAGATGCGTCACTAAACCCGCGCCGACCTTCGATTGCCCTTTCACACTAGTTCCGTGTTATCCTACTTTTACATCCGCTCCACAGTTAAGTTGCATTACTAAATTAAAGAACGACATAAAATGTTGGAGTAACTCAGCGGGTCAGGCAGCCTCTCTGGAGAACATGGATAGGTGACGTTTCACAGAGTGCTGGAGTAACTCAGCGGGTCAGGCAGCATCTGTGGAGAACATGGATAGGTGATGTTTTTGAGTCAGAACCTTCCTGTAGACTGAGTGTGGTGACTGATTGAGTTACTCCAACACTTGGTGACTTTTCTGGAGCCATTATGAGCTGTTTTACGGTGTGGAGCACAGTCGTGCAGCTGGTAGAGCCACTGCTTCACAGAGACCTGAGTTCAACCCTGACCTCGGGTGCTGTGTGTAGACTTTGACGTTCTCCCCGTGACCACGTGGGTTTCCTCTGGGTGCTCCGGTTTCTTCCCACATCCCCAAAACGTGCGGGTTTGTAGGTTAATTGCCCCCAGTGTGTAGGAAGTGGATGAGAAAATGGTACAGCATAGATCTAGTGTGAACGGGTGATCGATGGTCGGCACAAAATGCTGGAGTAACTCAGCGGGACAGGCAGCATCTCCGGGGAGAAGGAATGGCTGACGTTTCGGGTTGAGACCTTTCTTCAGACTGAGGGGAGTGGGCAGTACAGAGATAAAATGTAGTCGGAGACAGGAAGACTGGTGGGAGAACTGAGAAGGGGGAGGGAACAGTTTAGCAGTGAGAGGATGTTGCTCAACTCGTCGGAGAGAGGAGGAGAACATCTGGACTGACGGCCGGCACAGACTCAGTGGGCTGAATAGCCTGTTTACATATTTAATCAAAACCTTGCCATAAGGAGGCCCAACCTACTTTGTGAGAAATTCGAAACTAACAGGTTTAAGTGAGAGGTAGGTGCTTGAAAGGAGGACAATCGCCGTGGATTGTCATCATGTCATGGTGGAGAAGCTCGTGTGGTCCTGAGATCCTGAGAGCGATGCCGTCTGGAGCTACGCTCCTGGTAGGGTCACCCATGGCGGTAAGGTCGAGGGGGAGGTCCCTGACAAAGAGCAATCCAACCAAGACCTCAACGGTGGAACAGGCGGAGGATGACGGCTGACTTTAGTGGAGCGTCACAATGGCTGGGAAGGCGGATGGATGAAGGCTGCAGCAGAAAAGGGTCCCCGGTCGTCTTGGACTCCATAAAAGCAACATGCTGGAAGATTGACACAAAATGCTGGAGTAACTCAGTGGGTCAGGCAGCATCTCGGGAGAGAAGGAATGGGTGACGTTTCGGGGTCGAGACCCTTCTTCGGAAGATTGACGAGGGAATAGACTGGTTGCTGGAAATCAGATGCAAAGGAACACTGCAAAATGAGCAGCAGATCTGCCAGCATCTGCGGAGGGAGAAGACTCAGTTTACAAGTTGATAACCTTGCATCGGAACTGGCACAAGCTGAAATCATTAGATTCAATATCAAGTTTTGAGGAGGAAAATCTGAGATGACAGAATGCTGGAGGAACTCAGCAGGTCAGGCAGCTTCTGTGTGGGGAATGGACAGGTGACGTTTTGGGTTGGGACCCTTCTTCAGACTGAGCTCCTCCAGCGCCTTGCCTGTTGCTGAAGATTGCAACATCTGCAGTGACTCCATGTTAAAGTGAGAACAGGATGGAAACTGGCAGCAGAGGTGATGAAGTGGAGCTCTGTACAAGTTCAGGAGACGGTCATTAATGCTATCAGGATATAAAACCCAATTAATATCAACCTACATCATCAACATAGTGTAAATTGAGTTTCATGTCTTTTCAGGTGCTTGTTTTGGCTGCTACCTCTGACCTATAATCAAATCCATTTCTTTCTTCCCTTTCTCCACCCACGTCCCTTCATGTCGCCATTTCTCTCTTTGCCCTCGAATGCTTACATTAACCCTGCATCGATCTGTCCTAAGCCCTGAAATTACCCATCTCAAGCTACCTCTCATTGAAGGAAGATCCAGAAATGGTAGGGAGATGTCGGAGATGGTCCAAGTAAATTTGAGAGTAGGGTGGAAATTAGTGGTGAAGTTGATGAAGTCAATGTGTTCTGGAGAAGGGTCTCGACCCGAAACGTCACCCATTCCTTCTCTCCCGAGGTGCTGCCTGACCCGCTGAGTTACTCCAGCGTTTTGTGTCTACCTTCTCATTGACATAGGATGGCACGGTGGCGCATCGGTAGAATCGCTGCCTTACAGCACCAGAGACGCAGGTTTGATCTTGACTACGGGGGCTGTCTGTGTGGAGTTTGTACCTTCTCCCTCTGGCTGTGTGGATTTCCTCCCACTCTCCAAAGGCGTACAGGTCTGTTTGTTGAAATTGTAAATTGTTCCTGGGATAATGCTCGTGTACGGTGTGAACGCTGGTTGTCACGAACACGCTGGGCCGAATGGCCTCCTGTGCTGCATCTCCAGTCTAAAGGAACCTGCACCTTCGAAACCTGCTCTTATTTTCTCTGACTCATGCTCCATCTTGTGGACTTACAGACCTCCCAACCCGTCCGAATTTGCCGGGAAGTCTCCGTTTTCTTATTTCATTTCCGCCATTCCGATTTCGCCTCACATTCTTTCCCGCAAAACAGTCGGTAATTTCAATTTCTCAATTCGGCCACTCGATATACGGCAGATGGTAGAGGAGTAATCGAAATTACCGACTGTTTTCGGATGGTCAATATCGTTGCGTTGTATTAGCGATCCTTGTTAGCACGGTCACAGACTCGCGCTATGATGTCTGTGTGCTTAGCCGAATCGCATATATCACCACGTACCTCCCCGCGGGGCTGTCAGCCACGACAATCGGGGATACGTAGCGCATTAACAGCTGCGGACGATAGAGAACACATGCAGATCCATCTGTTGCTGAAAAGTTGCATTACGCGCCATACTATGAATTTTTATGTAAAATTCTGAATTTTGGACATCAGAATTATGAATTTGAATGAATTAATTAATAAGTTTATTGGCCAAGTATGTACATATACAAGGAATGTGCCTTGGTGCTCTGCTCACAAATGACAACACAAACATACAGTTAACGATTAAGAATAAAGCATAAACACATCAAAACAATAAGGATACAACATTACGGTCTAAACATGTGGGTGAAAATAAACCAGAGCAAAAAAGAGACTACAGACTTTTGGCTGTTGAGTAGAGCTACTACTCGTGGAAAAAAACTGTTTTTATGTCTGGCTGTGGCTGCTTTGACAGTCCGGAATTGCCTTCCAGAGGGAAGTGCTTCGAAGAGTTTGTGGCCAGGGTGAGAGGGGCCAGAGATGATCTTATCGAAACGTATAAGATTATTAAGGGGTTGGATACGTTAGAGGCAGGAAACATGTTCCCAATGTTGGGGGAGTCCAGAACAAGGGGCCACAGTTTAAGAATAAGGGGTAGGCCATTTAGAACTGAGATGAGGAAAAACTTTTTCAGTCAGAGAGTTGTGAATCTGTGGAATTCTCTGCCTTAGAAGGCAGTGGAGGCCAATTCTCTGAATGCATTCAAGAGAGAGCTGGATAGAACTCTTAAGGATAGCGGAGTCAGGGGGTATGGGGAGAAGGCAGGAACGGGGTACTGATTGAGAATGATCACATTGAATGGCGGTGCTGGCTCGAAGGGCCGAATGGCCTCCTCCTGCACCTATTGTCTATTGTCTATCTTGCCCGCTCGCTTCCTGGCCCTTGCAGTGTACAGTTCGTCAATGGGGGGAAGGTTGCAGCCAACAACCTTCTCAGCTGTGCGAACGATCCGTTGCAGCCTCCGGATGTGGTGCTTGGTGGCTGAGCCAAACCAGACCATAAAATCAAATGTTGGGATGTCTGGACTTATTCCATCAGTGGTACAGAATAAATGCACCTTGTCCATTTATATACTGGTAGCGTTTTGGAGAGTGATTAGAAGATTGCGGTTGGGCAGGCCAGGACTCCATTCCTTGCAGTGCAGGAGTCTAAGGGGTGATCTTATAGAGGTGTATAAAAGAGTGAGGGGAATAGATTGGGTAGATGCATACAGTCATTTACCCAGTGTCGGGGAATCAAGAACCAGAGGACAGAGACGTTTAAGGTGAAAGGGGAAAGATTTAATGGGAACCTGAGGAGCGATATTTTCACCCAGAGGGTGATGGGTGTATGGAACGAGCTGCCAGAGGAGGTTGTTGAGGCAGGTTTCAAAGACACTTGGACGGGTACATGGATAGGACAGGTTCAGAGGGATATGGGCCAAACGGGCCACAAATGGGACGAGCATCGTGTTAGGATGGACTAGTTGGCTGAGCCTGTTTCCGTGCTATGTGATTCTATGACCATACGAAACAGCAGATGGTGAGACCTTGAGCAAAACACAAAACACTGGATTAACACAACGGGTTAGGCAGCATCTGTGGAGGGAACGGAGAGACTACTTTTCGGGCTCGGACCTTTCTTCAGACTCATTTGTCTGTCCATCCATCGTGTTTTGATTGCAAAATCTCCCTTCTTGGTGTAACTCTGCATTGTTTTATCATATCATATATCTACAGCCGGAAACAGGCCTTTTCGGCCCTCCAAGTCCGTGCCGCCCAGTGATCCCCGCACATTAACACTATCCTACACCCACTAGGGACAATTTTTACATTTACCCAGCCAATTAACCTACATACCTGTACGTCTTTGGAGTGTGGGAGGAAACCGAAGATCTCGGAGAAAACCCACGCAGGTCACGGGGAGAACGTACAAACTCCTTACAGTGCAGCACCCGTAGTCAGGATCGAACCTGAGTCTCCGGCGCTGCATTCGCTGTAAAGCAGCAACTCTACCGCTGCGCTACCGTGCCGTGGCTCTGGTCGTATCTGATTCATAAAACAAATCAAGTGTAACGGCTGGCAAAAGTGAGAGCAGGGTGTCAACCTTTACATCTCAGAACAATGTGAATTTTTGTGCAAGGGAGGTGGCCTTTCATTTCGATCCACTTCATTTGAGTGGCAAGCTGTGATCCAAGGCACGGTTTAAGAATAAGGGGTAGGCCATTTAGGACTGAGATGAGGAAAAACCTCTTCACCCAGAGAGTTGTGAATCTGTGGAATTCTCTGCCGCAGAAGGCAGTGGAGGCCAATTCACTAGATGTTTTCAAGAGAGATTTATATTTAGCTCGAAGGTAGAGACAAAATGCTGGAGTAACTCAGCGGATCAGGCAGCATCTCTGGAGAGAAGGAATGGGTGACATTTCGGGTCAAGACCCTTCTTCAGACTGATGTCGGGGGGGGAGGGAGCGGGACAAAGGTAGGATGTAGTCGGAGACAGGAAGACTAGTGGGAGAACTGGGAAGAGGGAGGGGATAGAGAGGGAAAACAGGGACTACCTGAAGTTAGAGAAGTCAATGTTCATACCGCTGGGGTGTAAACTACCCAAGCAAAATATGAGGTGCTGTTCCTCCAATTTGTGCTGGGCCTCACTCTGACAATGGAGGAGGCCCAGGACAGAAAGGTCAGATTGGGAATGGGAGAGGGAGTTGAAGTGCTGAGCCACCGGGCTAAAGGAATCAAGGGATATGGGGGAAAAGCAGGAACGGGGTATTGATTTTGGATGATCAGCCATGATCATATTGAATGGCGGTGCTGGCTCGAAGAGCCGAATGGCCACCTCATACACTTATTTTCTATGTTTCTATTAAGCTTCCTCTTTAACACAACTAACACAGAAAGGTGGATGAGCTTAGAGCCTGGATTGACATCTGGAAGTATGATGTTGTGGCGATCAGTGAAACATGGTTGCAGGAGGGTTGCGATTGGCAATTAAATATTCCAGGATTTCATTGTTTCAGATGTGATAGAATCGGAGGGGCAAGAGGTGGGGGTGTTGCATTGCTTGTCAGGGAGGATATCACAGCAGTGCTTTGGCAGGACAGACTAGTAGGCTCGATTAAGGAGGCTGTTTGGGTGGAACTCAGAAATGAGAAAGGTTTAGCAACACTTATAGGGGTGTATTATAGACCGCCAAATAGGGAACGAGAATTGGAAGAGCAAATATGTAAGGAGATAGCAGATATTAGTAGTAAGCACAGAGTGGTGATTGTGGGTGATTTCAATTTTCCGTATATAGACTGGGAATCACATTCTGTTAAAGGGCTGGATGGTTTGGAGTTTGTAAAATGTGTGCAGGATAGTTTTTTGCAGCAATACGTAGAGGTGCCTACCAGAGAAGGGGCAGTGTTGGACCTCCTGTTAGGAAATGAGATGGGTCAGGTGACGGAGGTATGTGTTGAGGAGCACTTTGGGTCTAGTGATCATAATGCCATTAGTTTCAATATCATTATGGAGAAGGTCAAATCTGGACCAAGGGTTGAGATTTTGGATTGGAGAAAGGCTAATTTTGAGGAGATGAGAAAGGATTTAAAAGGAGTGAAATGGAAATTGTTGTTTTATGAAAAGGATATAATAGAGAAATGGAGGATATTTAAAGGTGAAATTTTGAGAGTACAGAGTCTTTATGTCCCTGTTCGGTGGAAAGGAAAGAATAATAATTTGAAAGAGCCGTGGTTTTCCAGGGAAATTGGACACTTGGTTCGGAAAAAGAGGGAGATATACAATAAATATAAGCGGCAGGGAGTAAATGAGGTTCTTGAGGAATATAAAGAATGTAAAAGGAATCTTAAAAAGGAAATTCGAAAAGCGAAAAAAAGATATGAGGCTGCTTTGGCAAGTAATGTAAAAGTAAACCCCAAGGGGTTCTACAGATATGTCAATAGCAAAAGGATAGTGAGGGATAAAATTGGTCCATGAGAGAGTCAGAGTGGACAGCTATGTGCTGAGCCGGAAGAAATGGGGGAGATATTAAACAATTTATTTTCTTCGGTATTTACCGAGGAGAAGGATATTGAATTATGTGAGGTAAGCGAAACAAGTAGAGTAGTGATGGAAATTAGGAGGATTAAAGAAGAGGAGGTACGGACACTTTTGAAAAATATAAAAGTGGATAAGTCTCCAGGTCCTGATAGGATATTCCCTAGGACATTGAGGGAAGTTAGTGCAGAAATAGCAGGGGCTATGACGGAAATATTTCAAACGTCATTAGAAACGGGGATGGTGCTGGAAGATTGGCGCATTGCGCATGTTGTGCCTTTGTTTAAAAAAGGTTCTAAAAGTAAACCTAGCAATTATAGACCTATTAGTTTGACGTCTGTGGTGGGAAAATTAATGGAAAAGATACTTAGGGACAATATATATAATTATTTGGATAATCAAGGCCTGATTAGAAACAGTCAACATGGATTTGTGCCTGGAAGGTCATGTTTGACTAATCTTCTTGAATTTTCTGAAGAGGTTACCAGGGAAATTGATAAGGGCAAGGCTGTGGATGTTGTCTATATGGACTTCAGTAAGGCATTTGACAAGGTTCCACATGGAAGGTTGATTAAGAAGGTTAAATCGTTGGGTATTAATAGTGAGGTTGCAAGATGGATTCAACAATGGCTGAATGGGAGATACCAGAGGGTAATGGTTGACAATTGTATGTCAGGTTGGAGGCCAGTGTCTAGTGGAGTGCCCCAAGGATCTGTGTTGGGTCCACTGTTGTTTGTCATTTACATTAATGATCTGGATGATGGTGTGGCAAATTGGATTAGTAAATATGCAGATGATACTAAGATAGGTGGAGTAGTTGATAGTGAGGTAGATTTTCAAAGTCTACAGAGAGACTTGGGCCTTTTGGAAGGGTGGGCTGAAAGATGGCAGATGGAGTTTAATGCTGATAAGTGTGAGGTGCTGCATTTTGGTAGGACAAATCAAAATAGGACGTACAGGGTAAATGGTAGGGAATTGAGGAATGCAGTGGAACAGAGGGATCTGGGAATAACTGTGCATTGTTCCCTGAAGGTGGAATCTCATGTGGATAGGGTGGTGAAGAAGGCGTTTGGTATGCTTGCCTTTATAAATCAGAGCATCGAGTATAGAAGTTGGGATGTAATGTTAAAATTGTACAGGGCATTGGTGAGGCCGAATCTGGAGTATGGTGTGCAGTTCTGGTCGCCAAATTATAGGAAGGATGTCGACAAAATGGAGAGGGTACAGAGGAGATTTACTAGAATGTTGCCTGGGTTTCAGCACTTAGGCTACAGAGAGAGGTTGAACAGGTTGGGTCTTTATTCTTTGGAGCGTAGAAGGTTGAGGGGGGACTTGATAGAGGTTTTTAAAATTTTGAGAGGGACGGACAGAGTTGACGTGGGTAGGCTTTTCCCTTTGAGAGTGGGGAAGATTCCAACAAGGGGACATAGCTTCAGAATTGAGGGACAAAGGTTTAGGGGTAACATGAGGGGGAACTTCTTTACTCAGAGGGTTGTGGCTGTATGGAATGGGCTTCCGGTGGAAGTGGTGGAGGCTGGCTCGATTTTATTATTTAAGAGTAAATTGGATAGGTATATGGATAAGAGGGGATTAGAGGGTTATGGTCTGAGTGCAGGTAGATGAGACTAGGTCAGGGAGAATGGTCGGCGTGGACTGGTAGGGCCGGACAGGCCTGTTTCCATGCTGTAGTTGTTATATGTTATATGTTATATGCATGTGAAAAGGCATTTGGATAGGTACATGGATAGGAAGGGTTTAGAGGGATTTGACCAAACACAGGCAAATGGGCCTAGCCAATTATGCCATGTTGGTCGGTATGAATGGCATAACGTATGATGAGCGTTTGTCGGCACTGGGCCTGTACTCGCTGGGGTTTAGAAGGATGAGGGGGGACCTCATTGAAACTTACCGAATAGTGAAAGACCTGGATAGAGTGGATGTGGAGAGGATGTTTCCACTAGTGGGAGAGTCTAGGACCAGAGGGCACAGCCTCAAAATGAAAGGATGTCCCTTTGGATAGATGAGGAGGAATTTCTTCGGTCAGAGGGTGGTGAATCTGTGGAATTTATTGCCACAGACGGCTGTGGAGGCCAAGTCAGTGGATATTTATAAGGTAGAAATTGACAGCTTCTTGATTAGTAAGTGTGTTGAGGGTTATGGGGAGAAGGCAGGAGAATGGGGTTGAGAAGGAAAGATCAATCAGCCATGATTGAATGGCGGAGAACACTCGATGGGCCGAATGGCCTACTACTGCTACTGTGACTTATGAACATGACAAGATGGGCCGAAGGGCCTGTTTCCGTGCTGTACAGCTCTGTGACAAGTGAATCGGTTTCCCCCGCATCCCACCAACCTTGTGAAGCTGTTCCCTCACACACCTCGGTTACGATACGATACGATAAAACTTTATTCATCCCCGGTGGGAAATTGGTCTGCCGACGGTCACGACACACAAGGTACACGAAAACTAGAAATCAAAAGTGTAAGCAAAAAGAATAAGACAAGCGACTGTTGTTTGGCTACCGCGTGCACAGCGCCTTCACCGGAACAAACGAACAAACACAGGCTTATCCCCTGGGCGGAGGATTCTAAACTAGTGCCCCCCCCCCACACTGGGTCCCCCTTTGTTCCCCCCGCCGTCCCTCACAGCAGCCCCCCCACGCCAGGACCCATTGTCTTCCCCCCCCCACGCCAGGACCCATTGTCTTCCCCCCCCCCATGCCCATCGACCGTTGATCGCGGTTCCATCGCAAGGCCCCACCACCGCCGGCCTCCAAGGCTCCCGTTGCCATTGAGGCTCCATCACTGTCGAGGCTCACGCTGCCGTCGAGGCACTCGCTGCCACTGCCGAGACTCCCACCGCCCCCGCCGACGCTCTCCTCGCCACCGCCGCTACTTCGGCCCAGACAGGCCTCGCTGCCCGGCTTCTCCGGCCTGTTGGCCCTACTGGCGTTGGGAACGTTCCGGTCGGCGGCACGGTTGCTCGACGGGTGGATCGAACCCGAGCGGCTCCCCGGGACCACCACACTTTGGTATGAAGTCTCTTATTCCCACTGAATTGAACAAATTCATTTTGGATTACTGTAGCCAGGCACACTCATCTGTCAAAGATAGACACAGAGTGCTGGAGTAACTCAGCGGGTCAGGCAGCATCTGTGGAGAACATGGATAGGTGACGTTTCACAGAGTGCTGGAGTAACTCAGCGGGTCAGGCAGCATCTGTGGAGAACATGGACAGGTGACGTTTCATGTCTGAAGAAGGGACCCGACCCAAAATGTCACATGTCCTTTTTCTCGAATAATGCTGTCTGATCCGCTGAGTTACTCCAGCACTTTGTGTCCATCTTTGGGATAAACCAGCATCTGCAGTTCTTTGTTTTTCCATTCGGCTGTCTGGCGAGGATTGCAACCTAAGTTTGGTGTGAATAATTATCAGGGTTTGGGCGTTGCTGTGGAGGCCAGCATTTATTGTCCCTCCCTGATCGACCTCCAGGGTGTCGGTGAGCGGAAGCCCTGAACTTCCTCGCGGGTTGAAGGTATTCCCACGGTACCACCCAGTAGTTACTTGGTAAGTAACGGTGAGATTAGGAGCCTGGGTCAATGGAGTATTTCCAGTTTGGATGACGTGTGATTTGGACACGTATCTAGCCTTGGTAGGAGAGGTCGCAGCTGTGTGCTGATCCAACCCTAATGGTTAGTGTGCACACCCACCGGCCCAGGTGACATTAGCTGCCTCCCAAGGTGAAAGGTGGCCTTGCTCTCTGCACTAGCTTGCTGTTTCCTCTGGCACCGGCGGTGGACATTCCTGCTGGGTTGAGAGTGCCAGACGGCACGGGAATGAATCACGTTTCCACATGGGAAGTGGATTGTTTTCCGGTCAGAACCTGCTGGTGTCAGGTGCAGCGACACATCCTGTTCATGGGGGAATGATTCACTTGTTTAGCCAAAGCATTCAGCTGTCTTCGGTTTAGAGAAACAGTGCAGAAACAGTCCCATAGGCCAACCGAGTCCACGACGTGGGATTTCTCCGGGTCTCCAGTTTCCCCTCACACCCCAAGACGTGCAGGTTTGTAGGTTGATTGGTTTAGGTAAAAATTGTAAATTGTGCGTAGGATAGTGTTAGTGTACGGGGATCACTGGCTGGCTGGTGCAGACGTAGAGGGTCAAAGGGCCTGTTTCCACGTTGTATCTAAAACGTCTACAGACAACCAGTGATTACCCCGTACATAAATACCATCCTATACACCAGGGACAAGTTTTATCGAGGCCGATTAACCTACAAACCTGCACGTCTTTGGAGTGTGGGAGGAAACCCACGCAGGTCACAGGGAGAACGTACAAACTCCGTATAGACAGCACCCGTAGTCAGGATCAAATTCAGGTCTTTGGCGTTGTAAGGCAGCAACTCTACCGCTGCGCCACCCACCGTGCCGTCGTTATGTACGATGTTGGTGAGGCCGCATTTGGCTTATTGTGTTCAGTTTTGGCGCCATGTCATAGGAAAGAAGTTGTCAAGCTGGAAAGGGTGCAGACAGTTTACAAGGATATTGTCAGGAATTAGGGGTGTGAGCTATTGGGAGAGGATGGGCAGGATAGGACATTATTACTTGGAGAACAGCAGGATGAGGGGAGATCTTATAGAGGTGTACAAAATCATGAGAGGAATAGATCGGGTAAATGAATAGTCTCTTGCCCAGAGTAGGGAAATCGAGAACCAGAGGACAGAGGTTCAAGGTGGGAGGCGAAAGATTTGATAAGAATCTGAGGGGCAAATCTTTTCACACAAAGGGTGGTGGGTGTAGGGAACAAGCTGCCGCAGGAGGTAGTTGAGGCAGGGACTATTGCAAAGTTTTAGACAGGTACATAGATAGGTTTAGAGGCAGGTGGGGATAGTGTAGATTGGACATGTGTAGGAAGGAACTGCAGATGCTGCTTCACACCAAAGATATGCACAAAATGGTGGAGTAACTCAGCGGGACAGGCAGCAGCTCTGGAGAGAAGGAATGGGTGACATTTCGGGTCGAGACCTTCAGATGGGGTGTGTTTAGAGACACAGCGTGAAAACAGGCCGTTTGGCCCACCAAAGTCTACACCGACCAGTGATCCCTATACATTAACACCGTCCTACACACATAAGGACAATTTACACTTTTCCCAAGTCAATTAACCTACAAACCTGTACGTCTTTGGAGTGTGGGAGGGAACCGAAGATCCCGGAGAAAACCCAGGCAGTCATGGGGAGAACGTACAAACTCCGTACAGACAGCGCCCGTAGTCGGGATGGAACCCGGGTCACCGACGCTGCAAGTGCTGGAAGGCACTAACTCTACTCCTGCACCACCGTGCCGCCCCACGGTGGTCAGTGTGGGCAGGTTGGGCTGAAGGGCCTGTTTCCACACTGTGTGACTATGATGGTGCTGTTCCTCTGCTGTTAGGCAGTGTCTTGGGGAGGTGGCTGGGCAAGTGGCCAGAGTGGAGATGGCTGCTGTGGTGTGCTGCCACTGTGATAACGTCATCCATGGGTAGGTTTGCCAACTGTCCCGAATTAGCCGGGACATCCTGTATTTTGGGCAAAATTGATTTGTGCCGTATTGAACCGCCCCTGTCCCGTATTAGGCCCGGGGGACACTGTAGGCCTGGACACTGTAGGCCCGGACAGTTGAGTAGGAAAAAAACTACAGATGTTGGTTAAAATCAGTGTCTACCTTCCGGACAGTGTAGGTTCGGACAGTCTAGGTCCGGAGGCCCGGGCGCCGCTTGACGGAGGTTGCCAAGCAATCTGCCTCCCGGCCCAGGCAGCCGTCATTGGTGGAGCGGGAGCACGTGGCCGCTGGGTGGGTGAGGTCACGCGGGGCGGTGACGTCATCTTGTCCCGTATTTGGACAAGTTGGCAGCCCTACCCATGGGCCAAGGTACTGGCTCCAGCCTGGAAACTCAGGAACACTCGCACATTCATCACCTACAAAGGGTTTTGGAGAGAGTGTGATCTCGGCGTAAATCATCTGCTGAAGGTCGCTGGCACCCTGTGCTTACTTCATCCCACTGCCAGATGGTTTCTGGAGGCAGCGTCGTGTTTAGAAACCCAATCCCTTCGTACATCCAATGTTTTTGCAACTGTTTTGTGATCCACTGATGGATTGAATTGCCAGTTGCATGATTAAATAAGCCGCGGGACAAATAAATTGGAGATTAGTGAACCGTACCTGTTCTTTTCAGGAGCACCCAGTCCAAAGCTCTCACGCACTGCACCTTGGTCGATTTGGTCTGATCCTGGAATATCGACTCCTGTCTTATAGACTCCACCGTGAGGGGAGGGTTGACGTTTCTGTAGATTAGTTTTAGAGACACAGCACGGAAACTGACCCTTCAGCCCACAGAGTCCACGCCGACCATCAGTCACCCATTCACACTACAGGTGCTCCTTGACATACCATGGGGTTACTTTCCGACAAACGCATCGTAAATCGAAGATATCGTAAGCTGAAAATGCATCTAATACCCCTAACCTACCGAACATCACAGGCGTGGAATCTCCCAATCATTGCTGACTGGGAGCTAACTACTGCTCGCTGCCATTGCCCAGCATCACGAGAGAGTATCGTACTGCCAAAGACACTGCCAGTCTGAGCAGTGGACAGCAGCACACAGATCGCTGGTCAGTGCCGACTGAGTGGACCAAAGCACTGTGTCTCTGAAGTCTTGAACCAAACTAACTATGATCTTTAATGGACGGTGTCTTTGGCTGCACTTTGGCCTGTGCACAATATAGTTACCTAGTATTAGACAATAGACAATAGACAACAGACAATAGACAATAGGTGCAGGAGGAGGCCATTCGGCCCTTCGAGCCAGCACCGCCATTCAATGTGATCATGGCTGATCATTCTCAATCAGTACCCCGTTCCTGCCTTCTCCCCGTACCCCCTGACTCCGCTACCCTTAAGAGCTCTATCTAGCTCTCTCTTGAATGCATTCAGAGAATTGGCCTCCACTGCCTTTTGAGGCAGAGAATTCCACAGATTCACAACTCTCTGACTGAAATTATTTTTCCTCATCTCAGTTCTAAATTCTTAAACTATGGCCCCTTGTTCTGATCTCCCCCAACATTGGGAACATGTTTCCTGCCTCTAACGTGTCCAACCCCTTAATAATCTTATACATTTCGATAAGATCTCCTCACATCCTTCTAAATTCCAGTGTATACAAGCCTAGTCGCTCCAGTCTTTCAACATATGACAGTCCCGCCATTCCGGGAATTAACCTAGTAAACCTACGCTGCACGCCCTCAATAGCAAGAATATCCTTCCCCAAATTTGGAGACCAAAACTGCACACAGTACTCCAGGTGCGGTCTCACTAGGGCCCTGTACAACTGCAGAAGGACCTCTTAAAATAGAATAGCGTAGAAGAGAATAGAATAGAATAGAATAGAATAGAATAGAATAGAACAGAATAGAATAGAATAGAATAGAATATTGTCATACAAAAACATGTTTTTGGACGAAATTACATTACCCACAGTCAACAATGAGAGGCAATAAAAAAGAAAGCAATAAAACAGACAATCACCAAAACCAACGTGTGTTTTGAAAGGGTGGGAAATATAATGGTGCAATAATAGGAAATGTACTAGATAACCATAACAGTGTAAAAGCAAAAGGCCAAAGAGCAACCAAAGTTACACTCCACAGAAGATCAGAGTTGCTGAAGGTAGACACAAAATGCTGGAGTAACTCAACGGGTCAGGCAGCATCTCAGGAGAGAAGGAATGGCTGACGTTTCGGGTCGAGACCCTTCTTCAGACTGATGTCAGGGGAGGGGGTGGCACAAAGATAGGATGTAGTCGGAGACAGGAAGACTAGTGGGGGAACTGGGAAGGGGGAGGGGATAGAGAGGGAAAGCAAGGGCGATCTGAAGTTAGAGAAGTCAGTGTTCATACCGCTGGGGTGTAAGCTGCCCAATCGAAATATGAGGTGCTGCTCCTCTAATTTGCGCTGGGCCTCACTCTGACAATGGAGGAGGCCCAGGACAGAAAGGTCAGACTGGGAGTGGGAAGGGGAGTTGAAGTGCTGAGCCACCGGGAGATTAGTTAGGTTAAGACGGACTGAGCGGAGGCGTTCAGCGAAACGATCGCCGAGCATAGTTGCTGAGGTCATTTGAGCGAAATATATATTTTCCTCTCCAAGTCTGTGAAGTCATATCATATTATATCATATCATATATAAACAGCGCGGAAACAGGCCTTTTCGGCCCACCAAGTCCGCGCCGCCCAACGATCCCCGTACATTAACACTATCCTACACCCACTAGGGACAATTTTTACATTTACCCAGCCAATTAACCTACATACCTGTACGTCTTTGGAGTGTGGGAGGAAACCGAAGATCTCTGAGAAAACCCACGCAGGTCACGGGGAGAACGTACAAAACTCCTTACAGTACAGCACCCGTAGTCAGGATCGAACCTGAGTCTCCGGCGCTGCATTCGCTGTAAAGCAGCAACTCTACTGCTGCGCTACCGTGCCGCCCTGCACATCATCTTGTATTGATAGTGGTGTGTATGGAATATCCCTTTCCCTTGATGATGGTTGACAATAGATTCCGGTTTCATCCAACCGGTAGACACTAAATGCTGGAGTAACTCAGCGGGTCAGGCAGCTTCTCCGGAGAGAAGGAATGGGTGACGTTTCAGGTCGAGACCCTTTAGGGTGCTGCCTGGCCCAAAATGCCTGGCATTTTGTGTCTGCCTTCGATTTAAACCAGCATCTGCAGTTTTTTCCCCCACCGTCCAACTGGTGCTCGACTCTACAATGGCTCCGCGTGGCGAATGCAATGACTCTGATCTCTGCAAAATGACCTAAACTATCCTGTCCCCCAAATGATACTGAGGGACAGCTGTGGCTTCAGTCATTGCCACCAGTATAAATAGACCCCTGACGCCCTCCAACAACGGCTGAAGTCACCTTTCACCAGATAAACCCCCACTCCTGACTCTGGTGAGAACGTGTGTGTGCTGGTGTGTGTGTGTGTGCGCGTGCTGATTAGTGTGTGCTGGTGTGTGTGTGTGTGTGTGTGTGCTGGTGTGTGTGTGTGTGGGTGTGTGTGTGTGCTGGTGTGTGTGTGTGTGCGCGCGCGCTGATTTGTGTGTGTGCGCTGGTGTGTGTGTCTGTGTCAGTGTCTGTGTGTATGTGTGCGCATGTCGGTGTGTGTGCGTGCATGTCGGTGTATGTCTGTGTGTGCATGTCAGTGTGTGCCTGTGTGCGTGCGTGCGTGTGTGTGTCCGTGTATCTGTGTCTCCGTATATCTGTGTGTCGGTATGTGTCTGTCCGTGTGTCTGTGTGTCGGTGTCTGTGTGTGGCTGTGTCTGTGTGCCAGTGTGTGTGTGTGCGTGCATGCGTATCTGTGTCGGTGTGTGTGTGTCCGTGTATCTGTATGTCGGTGTGTGTGTGTCCGTGTGTCGGTGTGTGTGTGTCCGTGTATCTGTGTGTCGGTGTGTGTGTGTGTCGGTGTGTGTGTGTTGGTGTATGTGTCCCCGTGTTTCTGTGTGTCCGTGTATCTGTGTGTCGGTGTGTGTGTGTGTTGGTGTGTGTGTGTGTGTCTGTCTGTGTGTGTGTGTCTGTCTGTGTGTGTGTGTCCGTGTATCTGTGTGTCGGTGTGTGTGTGTTGGTGTGTCTGTGTGTGTGTGTGTCTGTGTATCTATGTGTCGGTGTGTGTCCGTGTATCTGTGTCGGTGTGTGTGTGTGTCCGTGTATCTGTGTGTCGGTGTGTGTGTGTTGGTGTGTCTGTGTGTGTGTGTGTCTGTGTATCTATGTGTCGGTGTGTGTCCGTGTATCTGTGTCGGTGTGTGTGTGTGTCCGTGTATCTGTGTGTCCGTGTATCTGTGTGTCTGTGTATCTGTGTCGGTGTGTGTGTGTGGGTGTGTGTGTGTGTGTCTGTCTGTGTGTGTGTGTCCGTGTATCTGTGTGTCGGTGTGTGTGTGTTGGTGTGTGTGTGTCCGTGTATCTGTGTGTCCGTGTATCTGTGTCGGTGTGTGTGTGTTGGTGTGTGTGTGTGTCTGTCTGTGTGTGTGTGTCCGTGTATCTGTGTGTCGGTGTGTGTGTGTTGGTGTGTGTGTCCGTGTAGCTGTGTGTTGGTGTGTGTGTCCGTGTATCTGTGTGTCCGTGTATCTGTGTGTCGGTGTGTGTGTGTCGGTGTGAGTGTGTTGGTGTGTGTGTCTGTGTGTGTGTGTCCGTGTATCTGTGTGTCGGTGTGTGTGTGTTGGTGTGTGTGTGTCCGTGTATCTGTGTGTCCGTGTCCGTGTAAACTGGAAGCCATCCCTGTACGTTGGAAACTATTCCAGTCCGAGTGGCTTCCAGTTAAAATGACATCCCATCTAATTCCAATCTCACTGCTTGTTCCTGTAATTGTACCAAGTTCAGCTGTGTTTGTTTCTATCCTTTTTGCGGGCAGTGAGATCTGGATTGTCATAAGATGTTTAAAATAGATGTTGTCTCTGCTAATTACTGTGAGTCGGTATTCTCTGATAACTGTGCCTGCTGCCAGGTTTATTAGGATTCCTCACTCTAAATGTGATAAAGAAGGCGTACGGTACACTTGCTTTCATCTATCGGGATATTGAGTACAAGAGTTAGGAAGTCATGTTGCAACTTTATAAAACTTTGGTTAAGCTGTGTTTGGAGTATCGTGTGCAGTTCTAGCCGCTCCATTACAGGAAGCATGTGGAGGCTTTGGAGAGGGTACAGAGGAGGTTTTCCAGAATGATGTCTAGATTAGGAGGTGTTAGTTATCAGGAGAGGTTGGACAGACTTGGATTGTTTTCTCTGGAGCGTCAGAGGTTGAGGGAAGACCTGATAGAAGTATGTATAATTATGAGATGCATAGATAGGGTAGACAGTCAGAACCTTTTTCCCAGGATGAAAAAGTTAAAAATTAGGAGACATAGCTTTAAGGTGAGAGTGGCAACATTTAAAGGAGATGTGTGGGGCAAGATTTATTTTATCCACAGGGTGGTAAGTGACTGGAAAGTCTGCCGGGGGTGGTGGTGAAGGCAGATCGATAGTAGTATGTAAGAGACTTTTGTATAAGCATGTGGATATGCAGTGAGTAGAGGCATATTGATTATGCATATTGATGTTTTCAAGAGAGTTAGATAGAGCTCTTAGGGCTAACGGAATCAAGAGATATGGAGAAAAAGTAGGAACGGGGTACTGATTTTGGATGATAAGCCGTGATCATATTGAATGGCGGTGCTGGCTCAAAGGGCCGAATGGCCTACTGCACCTATTTTCTATGTTTCTATGTGCAGTGCTATCAAATCAAATGAAGTATTATTATATGTGAATACAATCATGCTGAAAGACTGGATAGACTCGGCTTGTACTCGCTGGAATTTAGAAGATTGAGGGGGGATCTTATAGAAATTTACAAAATTCTTAAGGGGTTGGACAGGCTAGATGCAGGAAGATTGTTCCCGATGTTGGGGAAGTCCAGAACAAGGGGTCACAGTTTAAGGATAAGGGGGAAGTCTTTTAGGACCGAGATGAGAACGTTTTTTTCCACAGAGAGTGGTGAATCTGTGGAATTCTCTGCCACAGAAGGTAGTTGAGGCCAGTTCATTGGCTATATTTAAGAGGGAGTTAGATGTGGCCCTTGTGGCTAAAGGGATCAAGGGGTATGGAGAGAAGGCAGGCACGAGATACTGAGTTGGATGATCAGCCATGATCATATTGGATGGCAGTGCAGGCTCGAAGGGCCGAATGGCCTACTCCTGCACCTATTTTCTATGTTTCTATGTTTCTATGCCAAGCACTAGTACAAAAGGGAGAATGAAGAGAAAGATACCAGAGTGCAGATTACGCTTCTCAGCATTGTGGCGAAACAGTTCCATAGAAAAAGTCCAATGTCTGCCATGCGTTGGTTGGAGAATCAGGACAGTACCCTGGCTTATGGAAGGACCGTTCAGAAATCCGATAACAGAGGGGGAGAAGCTGTTCCTGAGTTTGGTGGTGCGCGCTTTCAAGCTTCTGCATCTTCTGCCCGACGGGAATCGGGAAGAGGGAGGAGTGACCGGGGTGGGACACGGACAAGTCTGTGATTATGGCGGCTGCTTTCCCGAGGCAGCGTGAAGTGTAGACGGAGTCAATGGTGGGGAGTGTGGTGTGTGTGATGGACTGGGCTACATCTACAATGGTGAGGAGTGTGGTGTGTGTGATGGATTGGGCTACATCTACAATGGTGGGGAGTGTGGTGTGTGTGATGGATTGGGCTACATCTACAATGGTGGGGAGTGTAGTGTGTGTGATGGATTGGGCTACATCCACAACCCTCTGATTTTTTTGCGGTCTTGGGCAGAGCTGTTCCCAAACCAAGCTGTGATACAGCCTGGCAGTGTGCTTGCTATGGTGAATCTGTTGAAGTTGGTAAGAGTTATTGGAGACATGGTAGATTTCCTCAGACTCGGTAGATGTGTTGGTGTGCTGCCTTCAACTAATGCCCAGTCTCACTGATACTCTGAGCCTCCTGAACAGCTCCATAACTTAGATTGGACCAATACTTAGCTCCCCCTCCCCTCCCCCCACTCACCATCAACAACACCAGTCACATCTGTGGAGTCATTTAAGTTCCTTGGAACCATCATCTCCAGGGACCTTAAATGGGGGGCCACCATTGACTCCACAGTCAAAAAGGCCCAACAGAGGATGTACTTCCTGCGGCAACTGAAGGAACACAATCTGCCACAGGCAATGATGGTCCAGTTCTATACTGCCATCGTAGAGTCTGTCCTCACCTTCCCCATCATGGTCTTGTTTGGCTCAGCCACCAAGCACGACATCCAGAGGCTGCAACGGATCGTTCGATCAGCTGAGAAGGTTGTTGGCTGCAATTGATGAATTGTACACTGCAAGGGCCAGGAAGCGAGCGGGCAAGATCATCTCTGACCACTCTCACCCTGGCCACAAACTCTTTGAAGCACTTCCCTCTGGAAGGCGACTCCGGACTGTCAAAGCAGCCACAGCCAGATATAAACACAGCTTTTTTCCATGAGCAGTAGCTCTAATCAACAGCCAAAAGTCCGTAGCCTCCTTTTGTTCTGGTATTTTATTTCATTCACATGTTTAAACTATAATATTTTATTCTTAATGTTCTATGGTTTATTCTTAATTGTTGACTATATGTTGTGTTGTTACTTGTGAGCAAAGCACCAAGGCACATTCCTTGTATGTGTACATACTTGACTAATAAAATGTATCCAATTCAATACACCAAACAGTAACCTAAGGTTGGTGGAAGGATACAATCAATAGTAAAAACTCATCCAGAGTTCGAAGAAATGTGAATAGACATTTGACTTTGTTCAAAGAAACAGGCCCTTGGCGCCACAATTAAATACCCATCTACACTAATCTCTGTCATTAACCCGTCAGTAGTCAATACTGAATATTACAGAGCAACTCAGCGGGTCAGGCAGCATCCCTGGAGAAAAGGAATGGGTGACATTTCTTCAGACTTAGTCGGAATAAGGGTCTCGACCCAAAACGTCACCTATTCCTTTTCTCTATTTCAGTTTAGTTTATTGTCACGTGTACTGAGGTACAGTGAAAAGCTTTTGTTGTGTGCTAACCAGTCAGCGGAAAGATAATATATGATTACAATCAAGCCATTTACGGTGTATACACCGATCAGCCAAAACATTATGACTGCTGACCGGCGAAGTGAATAACATTGATTATCTTGTTACAATGGCACCTGTCAAGGGGTGGGATATATTAGGCAGCAAGTGAACAGTCAGTTCTTGATGTTGATGTGTTGGATGCAGGAGAAATGGGCAGGAGTAAAGACCTGAGCGACTTTGACAAGGGCCAAATTGTTCTGGCCAGACGACTGGGTCAGAGCATCTCTGAAACGGCAAGGCTTGTGGGGTGCTCCCGGTCAGCAGTGGTGAGTACCGACCGACAGTGGTCCGAGGAGGGACAAATCACAAACCGGCGACAGACAGGGTGTTGGGCGCCCAAGGCTCATCGATGCGCGAGGGCAACGAAGGCTATCCCGTCTGGTCCGAACCGACAGAAGGTCGACTGTGGCACAAGTCACAGAAAAGTTTAATGGTGGTCACGGGAGGAATGTGTCACAATACACAGTGCATCGCACCCTGCTGCGTATGGGGCTGCACACGGAGGACCAACAGCATATTAGGCATGTGGTCATAATGTTTTGGCTGATCGGTGTAGGTACATGATGAGGGAATAACATTTACTACAAGGATCCAGAGATACTGCTTGACCCGCCGAATTACTCCAACATTTTGTATGCATCTTCAGTATAAACCAGCATCTGCAGTTCCTTCCTACACACTGAATGTTACAGCTTGTATTGAATGGGATGGCATCTGGGCTGAGTATTAACCTCGTTCCCCCTGTGTTTGCAGGTGCCTGTATGGATGGCAGGGACAGTTCTGTGACGAGTGTATCCCATACCCAGGCTGTGTCCACGGGACATGTGTGGTGCCGTGGAAGTGTTACTGCGAAACCAACTGGGGAGGTCTGCTGTGTGACAAAGGTACGTACATGCCAAGTGTCTTAGTCTAGTTTAGAGATGCAGCGCGGAAACAGGCCCTTCGGCCCACCGGGTCTGCACTGACCAGCGATCCCCGCACATTAACACCATCCTACACCCACTAGGGACAATTTTTACATTTACCGAGCCAATTAACCTACAAACCTGCACGTCTTTGGAGTGTGGCGGGAAACCACTGAAGATCTCGGAGAAAACCCACGCAGGTCACGGGGAGAACGTACAAACTCTGTACAGACAGCGCCCGTAGTCGGGATGGAACCCGGGTCTCCGGCGCTGCATTCGCTGTAAGGCGGCAACTCTACCGCCGCGCCGCAATGCCTCTTAAGGCCATTGTTTGGTGTCACTTTTACCATAACGCTGCCTGCATTAGAGATACCCTTTCATATCTCTAGTTTCCCTCTCCACTGACTCTCATTCTGAAGAAGGGACCTGAAACATCACCTATTCCTTTTCTCCAGAGATGCTGCCTGACCTGCTAAGTTACTCCAGCATTTTGTGTCTACCTTGGTTCCAAGTAGAAGTTGGACAGACTTGGGGGTTGTTTACTCTGGACCTTCGGAGGCTAAGTAGAGACCTGGTGGACATATATAAAACTATGAGAGGCATCGATAGGGTAGCCAGTCAAAACCTTTTTCCCCGTCCAGGATGGAAATGTCAAAGGCAGACAGACTGTAGGGGTGACTGGTATAAGGGCAGCACGGTGGCGCAGCGGTACAGTTGCTGCCTTACAGCGAATGCAGCGCCGGAGACTCAGGTTCGATCCTGACTACGGGCGCCGTCTGTACGGAGTTTGTACGTTCTTCCTGTGAACTGCGTGGGTTTTCTCCGAGATCTTCGGTTTCCTCCCACACTCCAAAGACGTGCAGGTTTGTAGGTTAATTGACTGGGTAAATACAAAAATTGTTCCTAGTGTGTGTAGGATAGTGTTAACGTGCAGGGATCGCTGGGAGGCGCGGACCCGGTGGGCTGAAGGGCCTGTTTCCGCGCTGTATCTCTAAATCAGAGGCAACAAATAACACAAGGGAGAAACAGAATGGGAAATGCCGATGGTGAGGTGGAGCCAAGGCGGATTTCTGGCATGGATCATTTGCACCATATCCTCCATTTCCGTGCCATGCATTATTTGCAATCAATGCTTATTGGGATGTTGGTTCCGGTGTCCATTTTGCTAAGATTTTGTTCATAGTTTGGCGTTGCTCCCGGTCAACATTCCGTCCTGGCGGCTGGTCACACCAGCACTCTGCCATCCAGTTCTCTTTGCTGCCTCCACACCAGTCTGAGCCAAAGCTGTGCCTCAACAGGAAGCCTTGCTGAAATGTTTACACGCCCACCATTACATCTCATTGAAAGTGCAGGGCTGACCGGTTTCCTGCCTTTGAAGAGATGCAGGGATGGCTAATTGAGTCACGCACGTAATGGTTCCATTTAACACAGAGGTTTTTCATTGTATATAGTTTTGACAGCTCTGCCTCAGAAGGCAATGGAGGCCAATTCTCTGGATGCTTTCAAGAGAGAGTTAGATAGAGCTCTTCAAGATAGCGGAGTCAGGGGGTATGGGGATAGGGCAGGAACGGGGTACTGATTGTGGATGATCAGCCATAATCACATTGAATGGCGGTGCTGGCTCGAAGAGCCAAATGGCTTCTTCCTGCACCTATTGTCTATTGACTCGTGTATCAAAATCCAGATCATTTTAATTGAGCCCTTTCCATATTCTCTTCTACCTGGAAAAACAAGGAAGGAAGAAACAAGGAACTGCAGATGCTGGTTTATACCAAAGATAGATGCAAAGTGGTAGAGTAACTCAGCGAGTCAGGCAGCATCTGTGGAGAAAAAGGATGGGTGAAGTTTTGGGTTGGGACCCTTATTCAAACTGACATTTGAGTCGGAACCCTTCTTCAGATTGCTTCAGTCTGTTTGTGATACACCTCTAACTCTAATCGCCCCTCTCTGGACAGCCTTCCCCACAGCTTTGTGTGCAGTTCAGTCAAGTGTAAACTCTCTCACTCTGAGTCTGAAGAAGGGTCTCGACCCAAAACGTCACCCAGTCCTTCTCTCCAGAGATGCTGTCTGTCTCGCTGAGTTACTCCAGCTTTTTGTGTCTATCTCTGGTTTCTCAGTCCTGTTTGTTCATGTTCTGTTAGTTTGATCCCCTCAAAAGCTGTAAATGTTGGGTGAACCTCCCAAATGCTTTTCCACAATATCAGACAACCTACACTGGTTGCAAATTCCATTGTCATACAGTGACTGCTGTAGCGTCAACATTTAAGGACAGACTTTGCTTCAATAAGAAGCGGCACAGTGGCGCAGCGGTAGAGTTGCTGCCTTACAGCGAATGCAGCGCCGGAGACCCAGGTTCCATCCCGACTACGGGTGCTGTCTGTACGGAGTTTGCACGTTCTCCCCGTGAACTGAGTGGGTTTTCTCCGAGATCTTCGGTTTCCTCCCACACTCCAAAGACCTGCAGGTTTGTAGGTTAATTGGCTTGGTAAATGTAAAAATTGTCCCTAGTGGGTGTAGGATAGTGTTAGTGTGCGGGGATCGCTGGTCGGCGCGGACCAGGTGGGCCGAAGGGCCTGTTTCCGCGCTGTATCTCTAAATCGAAAACTAAATATCCAATTTCGTTTTTCTCAGTATCAAACAACCTGCACTATTTGTTCATTTCGAATACAGTGACTGCTTTAATAATATTAATATCATCATCATTTAAGGACAGAGTTTGGTTAACTTTACAAATCAGTTTTTCTCAGTATTAAAAAACAACCTGTATGTACTATTTGAAGTTCCCTGTCTATCTGTACTAATTTGAAGTTCCCTTTCAGATACAGTGACTGCTTTAACAATATCATCAACATATCAGGACAGAGTTTGGTTCAAAAGCAGCACTATTTTAAGTCTTTGAGCAAAGTGAACTGTGCACCTGGCCGGTCAATGATTAATGAGCTTCAGTTGCCTTGGGACAAATGGCAAGTTGTCACTTGTCCACAGACCCAACTGAATGTCTGGTATCTCCGCCTGGGGGGGGGGGGGGGGGGGGGGGCTTGATGTGTGCACATGGCCTTTGCGTCTGACCCTTTAACTTGAGCCAATTCTCTTCCCTCCCGAAGACTTGAATTACTGTGGGACTCACCACCCTTGCATCAATGGAGGGACTTGCATGAACACTGAGCCCGATGAATACCAGTGCGCATGTCCTGAAGGATATTCGGGCAAGACCTGCGAGATCGGTAAGTGAACAGCACGCCGTGTACGTGAAAACACAGGAACATAGAAAATAGGTGCAGGAGGAGGCCATTTGGCCCTTTGAGCCAGCACAATACAATACAATACAATACAATATATCTTTATTGTCAATGTACAGGGGTACAACGAGATTGGGAATGCGCCTCCCATACGATGCAATAATTTAATTAGCTAGTCAGTATTAATTTAAACAACCGAACGAAACAAATTGGAACAGTTTTAAAACAGAATAAAGTGCAAGTAGATCTGTGCCAGATCACTGTGCGATGTGACCATCCGGCTCAGCAGGACCGGTTCATAGCAGCTATGGCCCTGGGGATGAAGCTGTTCCTGAGTCTGGAGGTGCGGGCGTAGAAGGCCTTGTATCGTCTGCCCGATGGAAGGAGTTCGAACAGACTGTTGCAGGGGTGTGAAGAGTCTTTGTGGATGCTGGTGGCTTTTCTGAAGCATCGTGTGTTGTAGATGCCCTCCAAGATGTGTAGATGTGTTCCGATGGTCCTCTGAGCTCTCTGCCTCCGTGCAGCTGAGGTACCACACAAGGACACCATTCATTGTGATCATGGCTGATCATCCACAATCTGTTCCCCTTGCCTGCCTTCTCCCCATATCCCTTGATTCCACTAGCTCCTAGAGCTCTATCTAACTCTCTTTTAAATTCATCCAGTGAATTGGTCTCCACTGCCCTCTGTGGCAGAGAATTCCACAAATTCACAACTCTGGGTGAAAAAGATTTTTCTCACCTCAGTTTTAAATGGCCTCCCCTTTATTCTTAGACTGTGGCCCCTGGTTCTGGACTCCCCCAAAATTGGGAACATTTTCCTGCATCTAGCTTGTCCAGTCCTTTTATAATTTTATACGTCTCTATAAAATTATAGTAAAGAAGTGACAGAAGTGAACAAGGAGCAAATCACCCTCGGTCCCGAAAAACTGCCGAACAAGGTGATCCTTTTGTTCTTTGTCCCCCTTGGAACAGTCTTTGCAAATATTTACCCATTCCCTTTTAAACACTACTGTTGCTTCTGCGTGACAGCCTTCAGTGTAGAAATACGACAAGTTCTATCCTTGAACATTCTATCCCCTCCTTCTGACTCTATGATTAAGTCCCGCTCAGCACCACTGTAGGCCTGGACACTGTAGGCCTGGACACTGTAGGCCCGGACACTGTAGGCCCGGACACTGTAGGCCCGGACACTGTAGGCCTGGACACTGTAGGTCCGGACACTGTAGGCCCGGACACTGTAGGCCCGGACAGTGTAGGCCCGGACACTGTAGGTCCGGAAACTGTAGTTCCGGACACTGTAGGCCTGGACACTGTAGGCCTGGACACTGTAGGCCTGGACACTGTATGCCTGGACACTGTAGGCCCGGACACTGTAGGCCTGGACACTGTAGGCCCGGACACTGTAGGCCCGGACACTGTAGGCCCGGACACTGTAGGCCCGGACACTGTAGGTCCGGACAGTGTAGGCCCGGACACTGTAGGCCCGGACACTGTAGGCCCGGACACTGTAGGCCCGGACACTGTAGGCCCGGACACTGTAGGCCCGGACACTGTAGGCCCGGACACTGTAGGCCCGGACACTGTAGGCCCGGACACTGTAGGCCCGGACACTGTAGGCCCGGACACTGTAGGTCTGGACACTGTAGGCCTGGACACTGTAGGCCGGGACACTGTAGGCCCGGACACTGTAGGCCCGGACACTGTAGGCCTGGACACTGTAGGCCTGGACACTGTAGGTCTGGACACTGTAGGCCTGGACACTGTAGGCCTGGACACTGTAGGCCTGGACACTGTAGGCCTGGACACTGTAGGTCCGGACAGTGTAGGCCCGGACACTGTAGGCCCGGACACTGTAGGCCTGGACACTGTAGGTCCGGACACTGTAGGCCTGGACACTAGGCCCGGACAGTGTAGGCCTGGACACTCTAGGTCTAGACACTGTAGGTCTGGACACTGTAGGTCTGGACACTGTAGGCCTGGACACTGTAGGCCTGGACACTGTAGGTCCGGACAGTGTAGGCCTGGACACTGTAGGCCTGGACAGTGTAGGCCTGGACACTGTAGGTCCGGACAGTGTAGGCCTGGACACTGTAGGCCTGGACACTGTAGGCCTGGACACTGTAGGTTCGGACAGTGTAGGCCTGGACACTGTAGGCCTGGACACTGTAGGCCTGGACACTGTAGTAGGCCTGGACAGTGTAGGCCTGGACACTGTAGGTCCGGACAGTGTAGGCCTGGACACTGTAGGCCTGGACACTGTAGGCCTGGACACTGTAGGCCTGGACAGTGTAGGCCTCGACACTGTACGTCCGGACAGTGTAGGCCTGGACACTGTAGGCTTGGACAGTGTAGGCCTGGACACTATGTCCGGACAATGTAGGCCTGGACACTGTAGGCCTGGACACTGTAGGCCTGGACACTGTAGGTCCGGACAGTGTAGGCCTGGACACTGTAGGCCTGGACACTGTAGGCCTGGACACTGTAGGCCTGGACAGTGTAGGCCTGGACACTGTAGGTCCGGACAGTGTAGGCCCTCTACACTGTAGGCCCGGACAGTGTAGGCCTGGACACTGTAGGTCCGGACAGTGTAGGTCCGGACAGTGTAGGTCCGGACAGTGTAGGCCTGGACACTGTAGGCCTGGACACTGTAGGCCTGGACACTGTAGGTCTGGACACTGTAGGTCCGGACAGTGTAGGCCTGGACACTGTAGGTCCGGACAGTGTAGGTCCGGACAGTGTAGGCCTGGACACTAGGTCCGGACATTGTAGGCCCGGACACTGTAGGTCCGGACAGTGTAGGTCCGGACAGTGTAGGCCTGGACACTGTAGGTCCGGACAGTGTAGGCCTGGACACTGTAGGTCCGGACAGTGTAGGTCCGGACAGTGTAGGCCTGCACACTGTAGGTCCGGACAGTGTAGGTCCGGACAGTGTAGGTCCGGACAGTGTAGACCTGGACACTGTAGGTCCGGACAGTGTAGACCTGGACACTGTAGGCCCGGACAGTGTAGGTCCGGACAGTGTAGGCCTGGACAGTGTAGGTCTGGACACTGTAGGCCCGGACAGTGTAGACCTGAACACTGTAGGCCCGGACAGTGTAGACGTGGACACAGTAGGCCCGGACAGTGTAGGTCCGGACAGTGTAGGCCTGGACACTGTAGGTCCGGACAGTGTAGGCCTGGACACTGTAGGTCCGGACAGTGTAGGTCCGGACAGTGTAGGTCAGGAGACCCGGGCGCCGCCTAACGGAGGTTGCGTAGCAACCCATCTCCCGGCCCAGGTGGCTGCCATTGGTGGAGCGGGAGCACGTGGCCGCTGGCTGGGTGAGGTCATGTGGGACGCGGGGCGGTGACGTCACCGTGTCCCTTATTTGGGAGTGAGATAGTTGGCAACCCTAGGTGGAGACGGGTTGTCATAAGGGGTCCACTCCTGGCACTGTGGTAAGTTGGTTCACCTGACGTGTGGACATGATGTTCTCAATCGTATCCTGAATGCTCCCCCTTCACTTTGAGCGATTTGTCAGGAGTGTTTAATTTTCATATGTACGAGCCAGGGAACAATGAAATTCCTACTTGCTGCAGCTTTACAGTCCTATTAATGTCCCAACATGCAAATACATAAACAATAATCAAGAATACAATAAATAAATGGTCAGTAATACTAAGCAACCAAAGTACATGTTGCAGCCAAAGTCCACACAGTAGATCTTTGTTGCTGGGGTGGGGTTGTGATTGGGGAGTGCAGTGTTCAGGAGCCTGATAGTTGTTGTATGGTCACCTTGGAGAAGCTCGTGTGGTCCTGAGATCCTGAGAGCGATGCCGTCTGGAGCTACGCTCCTGGTAGGGTCACCCATGGCGGTAAGGTCGAGGGGGAGGTCCCTGACAAAGAGCAATCCAACCAAGACCTCAACGGTGGAACAGGCGGAGGATGACGGCTGACTTTAGTGGAGCGTCACAACGGCTGGGAAGGCGGATGGATGAAGGCTGCAGCAGAAAAGGGTCCCCGGTCGTCTTGGACTCCATGCCACTGGATCCTGACCCAGATCTGTCAAGGACCGTGTGGTGGCTGTCTGTGCACCAGTCTCCCCACGTTAAACAAAGTCACGCACAGGCGTCCGACCCTATGGAGAGGACAGTCACACTCGCTTCCAGTGACCGCCGATGGTTATCAGGTTCCTGTACATCCTTTATGATGGTAGCAGGGAGAAGAGAGTGAGGCCAGGGTGGCGTGGGTCTTTCTATGAACATCAGCTGTCTTGATGAGGCAGTGCCTCCTGTAGAACACCGCTGGTGGCGAGGTCAGTACCCGTGATGGACCGGGCCGGGTCTATCATTCACTGCAGCCTCCTTTATTACCGGCCGTTCGTGGTGCCGAGCCGGGTCGAGATGCACCCAGTCATTGCACTCTCCACTGTACACCCGTAGAGGTTCGACAGAGTATTCAGCGACAAACTGAATTTCAGAGTCATTGAGAGTCACAGAGCGATACAGTGTGGAAACAGACCCTCCAGCCCAACTTGCCCACACCGGCCAACAATGTCCCAGCTACACTCGTCCCACCTGCCTGCGCTTGGTCCATATCCCTCCAAACCTGTCCTATCCATGTACCTGTCCAACTGTTTCTTAAATGTTGGGATAGTCCCAGCCTCAAATACCTCCTCTGGCAGCTCGTTCCATACACCCACCACCCTCTGTGTGAAAAAGTTACTCCTCAGGTTCCTATTAAATCTTTTCCCCTTCACCTTGAACCTATGTCCTCTGGTCCTCGATTCATCTACTCTGGGCAAGAGACTCAGTGCATCTACCCGATCTATTACTCAGTCATCGTGTCATACAGTGTGGAATTAGGCCCTTCTACACCTGACGTTCGACAAAGTATTCAGCGATAAACTGAATTTCAGAGTCATAGAGTCACAGAGATTCACAGAGTGATACAGTGTGGAAACAGGCCCTTCGGCCCAACTCGCGCACACTGGCCAACGTGTCCCAGCTGCACTAGTCCCACCTGCCTGCGCTTGGTCCATATCCCTCCAAACCTGTCCTATCCATGTACCTGTCTAAATGTTTCTTAAGCGTTGCGCTAGTCCTTGCCATCTCCTCCATCTTCTCAGGAAGCAGACCAGGTATTGTGCCCAGTGATTGCTAAGAACATTTTTGGCTTCAAGGAGGTTTTGAGCATATTCATGAATTTGTTGAGTGTGGACAGGGGATGTTGGAAGCACTGATGGTGGCAGCAACCTGTGCTGTTTCCCCACTGGTAAATGGGCAGGCTCGAGTTTAGTTTAGTTTATTTTAGAGATATATCGCGGAAACAGGCCCTTCGGCCCACCGAGGCCGCACCGACCAGCGATCCCCGCACATTAACACTATCCCACACACACTTGGGTACAATTTACATTTATTCCAAGCCAATTAACCTACAAACCTGTACGTCTTTGGAGTGTGAGTAGAAACTGAAGCTCTTGGAGAAAACCCACGCAGGTCACGGGGAGAACGTACGAACTCCCCAACAGACAGCGCCCGTAGTCGGGATGGAACCTGGGCCTCTGGCGCTGTGAGGCAGCAACTCTACCGCTGCACCACCGTGCCGCCCGTGAGTTCTCAACCTGCACAGCCTTCTCTGATTATCCTTTGACCCAGGTTTCCTGCTTATTGTGATCATATCTGTAATGGATTTAGACCCCAGAAGTCCTTTGTATTGACTGGGTTTGTATTCACTCGAGTTTAGAAGGATGAGAGGAGATCTTATAGAAACGTATAACATTTTTAAAGGACTGGACAAGCTAGATGCAGGAAAAATGTTCCCAATGTTGGGGGAGTCCAGAACCAGGGGCCACACAGTCTAAGAATAAAGGGGAGGCCATTTAAAACTGAGGTGAGAAGAAACTTTTTCACCCAGGGAATTGTGAATTTGTGGAATTCTCTGCCACAGAGGGCAGTGGAGGCCGATTCACTGGATGAATTTAAAAAAGAGTTAGACAGAGCTCCAGGGGCTAGTGGAATCTAGGGATATGGGGAGAAGGCAGGCACGGGTTACTGATTGTGGATGATCAGCAATGATCACAATGAATGGCGGTGCTGGCTCGAAGGGCCAAATGGCCTCCCCCTGCACCTATTGTCTATGTTTCCTTTGTGGAGAAGGCCCTCGTGGTCAGGGCTGTTTATTTTGGCGCTCCTGCTCCTGAGATGAAGTTGGTTCAGGTGGGGGCAAGTGTGAGTTGTGCTCTAATTCTGCCTGGCTTTCCTCTTTGGTTCTAGCCGAGCATGCGTGCGTATCCAACCCTTGTGCAAACGGGGGCACCTGCCATGAGATCCCGACCGGCTTTGAGTGCCAGTGCCCTCCGGGGTGGAATGGGACCACCTGTGCTATCGGTACGTTCAGTGATGTCAGTAATGACTGTAGTCTCCCTCTCTTGTTCTCCCATCTCTTCTCTATTTTTCTCTCTCCCTCTCTCCCCTTCTTTCCCTTCTCTTGCCCCATTTTCTCTCTCTCTCTCTCTCTTTAGTTTATTGCCACGTGTTCCGAGATACAGCGAAAAGCTTTTGATGCTCTCTCATCCCTGATACTGTTTATCGTGGTCTTGTTCCCTCCCCTTTTGCCCCCTCATTCTGTCCCCCTCATTCTGCGTGTGTCCCTCTGTGTGTGTGTGTGTGTGTGTGTGTGTGCGCGCGTATGTGTCCCTCTGTGTATGTGTGTCCCTCTGTGTGTGTGTGTGTGTGTCCCCCTCTGTGTGTGTGTGTGTGTGTGTGCCTCTGTGTGTGTGTCCCTCTGTATGTGTGTCCCTCTGTATGTGTGTCCCTCTGTATGTGTGTGTGTGTGTGTCCCTCTGTGCGTGTGTGTCCCCCTCTGTATGTGTGTCCCTCTGTGTGTGTGTGTTCCCCTCTGTGTGTGTGTGTCCCTCTGTATGTGTGTCCCTGTGTGTGTGTGTGTGTCCCTCTGTGTGTGTGTGTCCCCCTCTGTGTGTGTGTGTCCGCCTCTCTGTGTGTGTCCCTCCCTGTCTCCACCCACCCCACCGCCTATTTCGCTCGCTGACAGACTGCCTCTCCCAACAGATATCAACGACTGTGCATCTAATCCGTGCGCCCACAGTGGAACCTGCATTGATCGTATCAATGGGTTTGAGTGCATCTGCCCAGGGCAGTGGTTCGGGAAGACCTGTCAGCTGGGTAAGGGGCTTTGAGCAGCCTTCTGCTTGCATAGGACTTGGCGGATACATGGCAGATGCAGTTTAATGTAGATAAGTGTGAGGTTATTCACTTTGGAAGTAAGAATAGAAAGGCAGATTATTATCTGAATGGTGTCAAGTTAGGAGGAGGGGGAGTTCAACGAGATCTGGGTGTCCTAGTGCATCAGTCAATGAAAGGAAGCATGCAGGTTCAGCAGGCAGTGAAGAAAGCCAATGGAATGTTGGCCTTCGTAACAAGAGGAGTTGAGTATAGGAGCAAAGAGGTCCTTCTACAGTTGTACCGGGCCCTGGTGAGACCGCACCTGGAGTACTGTGTGCAGTTTTGTTCTCCAAATTTGAGGAAGGATATTCTTGCTATGGAGGGCGTGCAGCGTAGGTTCACTAGATTAATTCCCGGAATGGCGGGACTGTCGTATGTTGAAAGGCTGGAGCGATTGGGCTTGTATACACTGGAATTTAGAAGGATGAGGGGGGATCTTATTGAAACATATAAGATAATTAGGGGATTGGACACATTAGAGGCAGATAACATGTTCCCAATGTTGGGGGAGTCCAGAACAAGGGGCCACAGTTTGAGAATAAGGGGTAGGCCATTTAGAACGGAGATGAGGAAGAACTTTTTCAGTCAGAGGGTGGTGAAGGTGTGGAATTCTCTGCCTCAGAAGGCAGTGGGGGCCAGTTCGTTGGATGCTTTCAAGAGAGAGCTGGATAGAGCTCTTGAGGATAGCGGAGTGAGGGGGTATGGGGAGAAGGCAGGAACGGGGTACTGATTGATAGTGATCAGCCATGATCGCATTGAATGGCGGTGCTGGCTCGAAGGGCTGAATGGCCTACTCCTGCACCTATTGTCTATTGTCTATTGTCTATTGACTTGAGACTGAGTGAACAGATTGTAGACCTCTTGCCTGCAAGACGTGGCCGCAGATAATGATCGTAACAGGGCAGTGAAATGGAGTGGGTCAGCTGCCATCTTGAATGATGCAAAATGTTGGAGTAACTCAAGAGGGTCAGGCAGCATCTTTGGAGAGAAGGAATGGGTGACGTTTCGGGTCGAGACCCTTCTTCAGTGAGCCTCAGTCTGAAAAAGGGTCTCGACCAAGGTGTCACCCATTCCTCCTCTCCAGAGATGCTGCCTGTCCCGCTGAGTTACTCCAGCATTTTGTGCCTATCTTCGGTGTAAACCCACATCAGCAGTTCCTTCCCTCACACATCTTGAACGACGGGCCTTTCTGCAGAGACCGAGCTCCGTCTGATGTGCAGCATAGCTTGCTTGTTCCAGCTTGTTCCAGCCACCAGGAGCATGGGTGGGTGAGGACATGCCTGGAGATGCCAGCCTCCTCCTCACGTCCCACTTCCCCACGTTTGGCCCATATTCCTCTATGGCACGGTGGCGCAGCGGTAGAGTTGCTGCCTTACAGCAAATGCAGCGCCGGAGACCCGGGTTCCATCCCGACTACGGGTGCTGTCTGTACGGAGTTTGTACGTTCTCCCCGTGACCTGTGTGGGTTTTCTCTGATATCTTCGGTTTCCTCACACACTCCAAAGACGTGCAGGTAGGCAGGTAAATTGGCTTGGTATATGTAAAAATTGTCCCTAGTGGGTATAGGACGGTGTTAATGTGCGGGGATCGCTGGTCGGCGCGGACCCGGTGGGCTGAAAGGGCCTGTTTCCACGCTGTATCTCTAAACTAAACTCTAAACCTTTCCTACCCTTGTACCTTTCCAAGTGTCTCTTAGTTTTAGGGATACAGTGTGGAAACAGGCCCTTCGACCCACCAGGTCTGCGTCGACCAGCGATCACCTGTACACTAGGGATCATCCTACACACTAGGGACAATGTGCTGATTAACCTACAAACCCGCACGTCTTTGGAATGTGGGAGGAAACCGGAGCACCCGGAGAAAACCCATGCGGTCACAGGGAGAACGTACAAACTCCGTACAGACAGCACCCGCAGTCAGGATCGAACCTGGTCTCTCGCTCTGTGAGGCAGCAACTCTACCAGCTGTGCCACCCTTCAACCTTGCCACCCTTCTTCAGATTCCAGACGCTGTTACAGTATAATTCTATTGTATAGTATATACATACTATCGCATAGTATGGTAAATGCTGTAATTGCAGTCTGAAGAAGAGTCTCGACCTGTTCCGTCATCTATCCATGTCCTCCAGAGATGCTACTTGACCTGCTGAGTTACTCCAGCACTTTGTGCCTTTTTTCACATTCTTGAGATTGCATTAATGTTTTATGTATAACTGGACAAATGGGTGCTTTTGCAGTGGTCATGCGTTGGGTCTTCCTACAACTAATCTGCTTGCATGCTTTTTGTGGTAGTGGTTGCTGACGTTTTTCTCTCTTTTCTTGCATTCCTCCTCTCCTCTCCTTTCACAGATGCTAATGAATGTGAGGTGGAGACTTGCGTTAACTCTTACTCTTGTAGAAATTTGATTGGTGGATATTACTGTGACTGCCTCCCTGGATGGTCTGGACAGAACTGTGATCTACGTCAGTATTCTGCTTAATATTTTTGTACGCTCGTACAGTCTGTGTGTGTCTCTGTCTGTGTGTGTGTCTGTTTGTGTGTCTGTCCATGTGTGTCTGTGTGTGTGTCTGTTTGTGTGTGTGTGTCTGTCTGTCTGTCTGTCTGTGTGTGTCTGTCTGTGTGTCCACATGTGTGTCTGTCTGTGTGTGCGTCTGTTTGTGTCTGTCTGTGTGTGTCTGTCTGTGTGTGTATCATTCCATGTGTGTGTGTGTCTGTCTGTCCGTGTGTGTGTCTGTCCGTGTGTCTGTCTGTCCGTGTGTGTGTCTGTCCGAGTGTGTGTCTGTCCGTGTGTGCGTGTGTCTGTGTGTGTGTCTGTCCGTATGTCTGTGTCTGTCCGTGTGTGTGTCTTTCCGTGTGTGTGTCTGTCCGTGTGTGTGTTTGTCCATGTGTGTGTCTGTCCGTGTGTCTGTGTCTGTCCGTGTGTGTGTCTCCGTGTGTGTGTCTGTCTGTGTGTGTGTCTGTCCGTGTGTCTGTGTCTGTCCGTGTGTGTGTCTCCGTGTGTGTGTCTGTCTGTGTGTGTGTCTGTCCGTGTGTGTGTCTGTGTCTGTGTCTGTCCGTGTGTGTGTGTGTCCGTGTGTGTGTTTGTGTGTGTGTCTGTGTGTGTGTGTGTGTCCGTGTGTCTGTCTATGTGTGTGTGTCTGTCCGTGTATTTGCTGCCCCCTGTGACATTAAAACTGGTTGGTGTGTCAAAGACCAATGAAGGCGAGTCGCTATGAATTCACCCCAATGGGTCGCTGGTACTTTGTTGTCATGCACCTATGTGCAGAGAAATTCCTTTTTTGTACCACAGTTCAGTAAACATCTTACTACACATTAACACAATCAGACCTAATTATTGGACCAGAGTTGCAGGGCTCAGCGTGGCCTCCAGCAGGGCCCGGTCTAATGGAGCCCCAGGCTGCTGCAGGGCCCGGTCTAATGGAGCCCCAGGCTGCTGCAGGGCCTCCAGTGGCACCCGGTCTGATGGGACCCCAGGCTGCTGCAGGGCCTCCAGCAGGGCCCAGTCTAATGGAGCCCCAGGCTGCTGGAGGGCCTCCAGCAGGGCCCAGTCTAATGGAGCCCCAGGCTGCTGCAGGGCCTCCAGCAGGGCCCAGTCTAATGGGGCTCCAGGCTGCTGCAGGGCCTCCAGCAGGGCCCGGTCTGATGGGACCCCAGGCTGCTGCAGGGCCTCCAGCAGGGCCCAGTCTAATGGAGCCCCAGGCTGCTGCAGGGCCTCCAGCAGGGCCCGGTCTGATGGAGCCCCAGGCTGCTGCAGGGCCTCCAGTGGCACCCGGTCTAATGGGGCCCCAGGCTGCTGCAGGGTCTCCAGCAGGGCCCGGTCTAATGGAGCCCCAGGCTGCTGCAGGGCCTCCAGCAGGGCCCAGTCTAATGGGGCCCCAGGCTGCTGCAGGGCCTCCAGCAGGGCCCAGTCTAATGGAGCCTCAGGCTGCTGTAGGGCCTCCAGCAGGGCCCAGTCTAATGGAGCCCCAGGCTGCTGCAGGGCCTCCAGTGGCACCCGGTCTGATGGGGCCCCAGGCTGCTGCAGGGCCTCCAGCAGGGCCCGGTCTAATGGAGCCCCAGGCTGCTGCAGGGCCTCCAGCAGGGCCCGGTCTAATGGAGCCCCAGGCTGCTGCAGGGCCTCCAGCAGGGCCCAGTCTAATGGAGCCCCAGGCTGCTGCAGGGTCTCCAGCAGGGCCCAGTCTAATGGAGCCCCAGGCTGCTGCAGGGCCCGGTCTAATGGAGCCCCAGGCTGCTGCAGGGCCTCCAGCTGCTGCCTGGACGCGCTGCCTTAGATGGAGGTGAAGGCAGATTGCATAATGGCATTTAAGAGTCTTTTAGATAGATAGACACATAGATATGCAGAGAATGGAGGTAAAGAAGATTAGTTTAACTTGGCACCATGTTCGGCACAGACATTGTGGGCAGAATGGCCTGTCACAGTGCTGTACTGATTTGTGTACCTGGGTGCTTGGAGGAGAGGGATAAAGACTGCTCCTGATTTGGGAATGTTGAGTACATCAGTGGGGTGGTAAGCCAGCATACTCCCGCTCTGAGGGCTTTGAAGACGTCCCAGATACGCGCATGTGTTTTGTGTGCCGGTCCTCGCTGTTCAATATGTGGCAGCAGAAGGGGATGCATCATGTAACAGTGGTTAATCCAACCACCTCTCTACCTGCCGAGGTGTGTTGTGCTTTAAATGGGACTCTGACTGTGAACTCGTTGACTTTTACAGACACTGAGAGCTGCCGCGGACAATGCCAGAATGGAGCCGCGTGCAAGGTATGCTTGATTTAGTTCGGTTTAGAGATACAACTCGGATATACTGGCACTTCAGCCCCCCAAGTCCAGGCCGACCCATTCACATTAGTTCTCTGCTATCCCACTCCCTACACACGAGGGTCAATTGGTGGTGGGTGTCAGGAATCACTACTGGGGGTGGTGCTGGAGGCAGATACAATAGTGGCAATAGTGACAGGCACGTGGCTATGCAGAGAATGGAGGGATATAGACCACCTGCTGGCAATTAGTTTAACTTGTTCTGCACAGACATTATGGGCCGAAGGGCCTGTTCCTGTGCTGTACAGTTCCATGATCTAATTGACACATGCACCAAATATGAACTGGAACAAAGAGATTTTTATTTGCGAAGGTAGACACAAAAATGCTGGAGTAACTCAGCGGGTCAGGCAGCGTCTCTGGAGAGAAGGAATGGGTGATGTTTCGGGTCGAGACCCTTCGTCAGACTGAGGAAGGGTCTCGATCCAAAACGTCACCTATTCCTTTTCTCCAGACCCGCTGTGTTACTCCAGCTTTTTGCGTCTATCTCCCTGTTTAGGCGTAGGTCCCCCCACTCATCCCAAAGACGTGCGGGTCTGTAGGTTAATTGGCCCTCCGTATATTGTCCCTAGTCTGTAGGGAGTGGTTGAAAAAGTGGGATAATGTAGAACTAGAGAAAATGGTGATCGATGGTCAGTGTGGGCCGAAGGGCCTGTTTCCCTACTGTAGAAAATTTACATGCTGTATATATTCCCATGCTGTATATATTCCCACGCCATATATATTCCCACACTGTATATATTCCCACACTGTATAAATTTCCACGCTGTATATATTCCCACGCTGTATATATTTCCATGCCATATATATTCCCATGCTGTATATATTTGCACGCTTTATATATTCCCACGCCGTATATATTTCCATGCTGTGTGCACCGATGAGCCAAAACATTATGACCACTGACAGGCGAAGTGGATAACTTTGATTATCTTGTTACAATGGCACCTGTCAAGGGGTGGGATATATTAGGCAGCAAGAGAACAGTCAGTTCTTGAGGTTGATGTGTGGGATGCAGGAGAAATGGGCAGGAGTAAAGACCTGAGCGACTTTGACAAGGGCCAAATTGTTATGGCCAGACGACTGGGTCAGAGCATCTCTGAAATGGCAAGGCTTGTGGAGTGCTCTGCTAAAGGATCTGCTGCTCATGTTTTGGTGCCAGATACCACAGGACACCTTCAGGGGTCTTGTAGAGTCCAAGCCTCGGCGGGTGGGCGCTGTTCTGGCGGCACACGGAGGACCACCAGCATATTAGGCAGGTGGTCATAATGTTTCGGCTCATCGGTGTACATTTCCACGCTGCATATGTTTCTCTGAGACTGGAAGGAGTCAAGGTGTTGAGGCTGTATTGTGCGGTTGGTGACACCTCTTCCCCGTTACTGTTCCAGCTGGACGGTGTGCACGGTTACACGTGCGCCTGCCCGCGTGGGGCTGTCGGCAGGAACTGCGAGGTTGACATCAACGAGTGTGCCAGCCAGCCCTGTTTGAACAAGGGGCGGTGTCAGGACCTGCTGGGCGGCTTCCACTGTCAGTGCGAGCATGGTCACACCGGGACCTTCTGTGAGGTGAGAGGTCTCTCGTGGCGATGTATGGCGGAGGGCTGTGCAGTGGGGGGGGGGCATGTGTTGACTGTCATATGTTGAAAGGATGGAGCGACTAGGCTTGTATTTAGAATTTAGAAGGATGAGAGGGGATCTCATCGAAACATAAAAGATTATTAAGGGATTGGACACGCTAGAGGCAGGAAACATGTTCCCAATGTTGGGGGAGTCCAGAACAAGGGGCCACAGTTTAAGAATAAGGGGTAGGCCATTTAGATCGGAGATAAGGAAAAAAAATTTCACCTAGAGAGTTGTAAATCTGTGGAATTCTCTGCCTCAGAAGGCAGTGGAGGCCGATTCTCTGAATGCTTTCAGGGGAGAGTTAGATAGAGCTCTTAAAGATAGCGGAGTCAGGGGGTATGGGGAGAAGGCAGGAACGGCAGGCCTCTGATTGTGAATGATCAGCCATGATCACAGTGAATGGCGGTGCTGGCTCGAAGGGCCGAATGGCCTCCTCCTGCACCTAATGTCTATTGTGGATTGGGAATATTTTCAAACATCAGCCATGCTATTGACTACCTTTTAAGTTTTCCATTTTGATTGTGTTAACTAATCTCAATGTGGAGTAAATAATACTGTAGTCTGTCTGTGGAAGGAGCTGCCCAAGCAAGCTTTAGAAGCAGATGCAACTATTATACCTTCGAAAAGACATTGGCAAGTAAGAAGGTAGACACACAATGCTGGAGTAACTCAGCGGGTCAGGCAACATCTCGGGAGATAAGGAATGGGTGACATCTCGGGTTGAGACCCTTCTTCAGACTGATGTCAGGGGTGGGGGTGGGACAAGGATAGGATGTAGTCGGAGACAGGAAGACTAGTGGGAGAACTGGGAAGGGGGGAGGATAGAGAGGGAAAGCAGAGACTATGAACTAAGAGAAGTCAATGTTCATACCGCTGGGGTGTAAACTAGCCAAGCGAAATATGAGGTGCTGCTCCTCCAATTTCCCCTGGGCCTCACTCTGACAATGGAGGAGGCCCAGGACAGAAAGGTCAGATTGGGAGTGGGAGTGGGAGTTGAAGTGCTGAGCCACCGGGAGATCAGGTAGGTTAAGACGGACTGAGCGAGCCTGCGTTTGGTCTCGCCAATGTAAAGAAGTTGACATCTGGAACAGCGGATACAATAGATGTAGAATATCAGTTTTTTCATTTCAGGACATAAGATAATAAAACACATGTGCCTTGACGCACTGGTGCAGCGGGTAGAGCTGCTGCCTCACAGCGCCCAAGAACCGGGTTCAATCCTGACCTCGTGTGCGTTTGCAGGTTAATCGGCCCTCAATAAATTGCCCCTGGTGTGTAGGGAGTGGATGAGTAAGTGGCATAACATAGAACTAGTGTGGACGGGATGATCGATGGTCGGCGTACACTCGGTGGACCAAAGGGCAGTATCTCCAAACTAAAACATTTGGGCAGATATATGGATAAGGAAGGATTTAGAGGGCTGTCAGCCAAATGCAGGCAAATGGGACCAGCCCAATATCCCAAATTGGTTGGCATGGTCAACATAGAAAAATAGAAAATAGGTGCAGGAGTAGGCCATTCGGCCCTTCGAGCCTGCACCGCCATTCAATATGATCATGGCTGATCATCCAACTCAGTATCCCGTACCTGCCTTCTCTCCATACCCCCTGATCCCCTTAGCCACAAGGGCCACATCTAACTCCCTCTTAAATATAGCCAATGAACTGGCCTCAACTACCCTCTGTGGCGGAGAATTCCACAGATTCACCATTCTCTGTGTGAAAAAAACGTTCTCATCTCGGTCCAAAAAGACTTCCCCCTTATCCTTAAACTGTGACCCCTTGTTCTGGACTTCCCCAACATCGGGAACAATCTTCCTGCATCTAGCCTGTCCAACCCCTTAAGAATTTTGTAAGTTTCTATAAGATCCCCCCTCAATCTTCTAAATTCCAGCGAGTACAAGCCGAGTCTATCCCAATGTCAAGGTGGGCCAAAGGGCCTGTTTCCGTGCTGCATGGCTCTAAGAGAGAGTCGTAGAGTGATACAGTGCGGAAACAGGCCCTTTGGCCCAACTTGCCCTCACCGGCCAACAATGTCCCAGCTACACTAGTCCCACCTGCCTGCGCTTGGTCCACAACCCTCCAAACCTGTCCTATCCATGTATCCATCTAACTGGTTCTTAAACATTGGGATAGTCCCTCCTCTGGCAGCTTGTTCCATACACCCACCACCCTCTGTGTGAAAAAGTTACCCCTCAGATTCTTATTAAATCTTTTCCCCTTCACCTTGAAGCTACTGCATGTCCTCTGGTCGTCTGGATGACAGCTGTAATTACCAAGAGGCTCAATGCAGTGGCCTCAGGTTTAATGTCAGAGCTCCTGCCCTGGGTTCTGTACCACCCTCTCACAACTCCCGAGCGTGGAGTTGCAGACACACTGATAATCCAGCCTCAAGGTTGAATAGCAGAGTTAGGCTGTCGCTGTGAGCGAGGGTGACGGTTTCAGTAGAACGGAGGCAACTGGCAACGTAAGGAATGTTAAATGTTTTCTTCACTGGCAAGGACCCCAGATTCTGCCATGGGAATGGGTGATGGCCAGTTGTTGAGGTGAGACTGAAACCTCTGGGTTTAGCACAGGATTGGCCAGTGAGCATGATGTGTACTGGGCGACTTAATTAATCATACAGTGCCGGTCAGATGTGTGAATATTTGTCTATTCACAGCTGTCGCTGTTTGTTTAATGCATTGTTCCATCTGACTACGACCGCTATCTTAGCTACATTATCCAAAGCATTTTTTCGGGATGCATCAGAGCTAGGGTTGCCAACTATCTCACTCCCAAATAAGGGACAAGGTGACGTCACCGCCCTGCGCCCCACGTGACCTCACCCATGCCAGCGGCCACGTGCTCCCGCTCCACCAATGGTGGCCGCCCGGGCCGGGAGGCGGGTTGCTACACAACCTCCGTTAGGCGGCGCCCGGGCCTCCCGACCTACACTGTCCGGGCCTACACTGTCCGGACCTACACTGTCCGAGCCTACACTGTCCGGACCTACACTGTCCGGGCCTACACTGTCCGGACCTACACTGTCCGTGCCTACACTGTCCGGGCCTACACTGTCCGGGTCTTCATTGTCCGGGCCTACAGAGTCCGAGCCTACAGCGCCCCCCAGGCCTAATACGGGACAAGGGCGGTCCCGTACGGGACAAACCAATTTAGTCCAAGATACGGGATGTCCCGGCTAATACGGGACAGTTGGCAACCCTAATCATAGCTCGGTTTGGGAACAATTCCATCCAAGACCGCAAGAAATTGCAGAGAGTTGTGGACGTAGCCCAGACCATCACACAAACCAATCTCCCCTTCCATTGACTTCACATACACCTAACGCTGCCTCGGCAAGGCCACCAGTATAATCAAGGACAAGTCGCACTCTGGTCACTCCCTCTTCTCCCCTCTCCCATCGGTAAGCTTACCTATCCAGCTACATGTCTTTGAACTGCTCTTCAGTACCTGCCGCAACTACCTCCTCTCGCAACTCGTCCCATGTACCAACCATCCTCTGGGTGGAAAACATCGTCCCTTATGTTCCTATTACATCTCCCCCCCCCCCCCCCCCTCACCTTAAGCCTATGTTGCTTCTTGATTCCCCGACTCTGAGGAAAAGACTGTCACCCTCAGAGAGGGGTGGGTTCCTGGGACATGCTGCTGGAGGTGGTGGTGGAGTTAGATACGAAAGTGGCATTTCAAAGGCTTTTGGACAGGCACGTGGATATGCAGGAAATGGGGGGGGGGGGGGGATAAGGATCATGTGGCACGGTGGCGCAGCGGTAGAGTTGCTGCCTTGCAGCGAATGCAGCGCCGGAGACCCAAGTTCCATCCTGACTACGGGCGCTGTCTGCACTGAGTTTGTATGTTCTCCCTGTGATCTGCGTGGGGTTCCTCCGAGATCTTCAGTTTCCTCCCACACTCCAAAGACGTACAGGTTTGAAGGTAAATTGGCTTGGTAAATGAAAAAATTGTCCCGAGTGGGTGTAGGATAGTGTTAATGTGTGGGGATCGCTGGTCGGCACGGACCCGGTGGGCAGAAGGGCCTGTTTCCGCGCTGTATCTCTAAACTAAACTTTTAAAAACTAAACTGAATGTGCAGGCAGATGAGAGTTGGTCATGGTCTCGTGTTGGTTCCCGTGCTGTGCTGTACTGGGTTCTGTGCTGTGCACACAGACAGGTGCAGGAACACAACACTCCTCTGTGCATTACTAGTCTTTTATTCCTCGTGCTTTGAGCCCACAAAAGCATGTGGATGTGTGTCCTCTTGTGGTCTGACCCCACCAATGTGGGTTGAGTTGTGCAGTCACCAGGAAGTGTTTTACCGTAGCATCATGTTCAACACAGACAACAGACAATAGGTGCAGGAGGAGGCCATTCGGCCCTTCACGCCAGCACCACCATTCAATGTGATCATGGCTGATCATCCACAATCAGCACCCCGTTCCTGCCTTCTCCCCATACCCCCTGACTCCGCTATCTTTAAGATTTTTAGATTTAGATTTAGATTTAGATTTAGAGATACAGAAAGCATCTGGAGAATTGTCCTCCACTGCCTTCTGAGGCAGAGAATTCCACTGATTCACAACTCTCTGGGTGAAAAAGTTTTTCCTCATCTCCGTTCTAAATGGCCTACCCCTTATTCGTAAACTGTGGCTCCTGGTTCTGGACTCCCCCAACATTGGGAACATGTTTCCTGCCTCCAGCGTGTCCAATCCCTTAATAATCTTATATGTTTCAATAAGATCCCCTCTCATCCTTCTACATTCCAGTGTGTACAAACATTGTGGGCCGTCGGGCCAGCTCGTGTGCCGTGTAGTTCTATGATGTACTGTGGTTTTTATTCTGCTTCATGGGGTTTTGCTCCTCTATTACAGAAGAAGATCAACTACTGTAATCCCAGCCCCTGTCAGAACGATGCCAAGTGCTACGAGCTGGGTAACGATTACTACTGCGCCTGCCCGGAGGACTACGAGGGGAAGAACTGCTCACTGCTCAAGGATCACTGCCGATCTGTGCCCTGTCGAGGTACATTTAACTGGTGCCGCTCACCTTCTCTCACCTTTACCCGTCAGTAATCGCCCATCACAACAGTGGCACTGCTGGTCGAGCCACTGCCTCACAGCGCCAGGAACAGCGCCAGGGTTTGACCCTGACTAAGGGGGCTGTCTGTGGAGTGTTATGCGTTCTCCCTGTGACCAAGTGGGTTTCCTCCGGGTGCTCCGGTTTCCACCTACATCCCAAAGACTTGCGGGTTTGTGGATTAATTGGCCTATATAGATTGCCGCCAGGGTGCACTGCAAGTGGATGAGAAAGTGGGTTAACATTTGCACTCGTGTGAACGGGCGACCGATGGTCGGCGTGGGCTCGGTGGGCCGAAGGGCCTGTTTCTATGCTGGTATCTTTCAATCAACCAATTTCTTTCCTGTTACTGTGGTTACAAGGAACTGCAGATACTAGTTTATAAATTTAAAAAAGATACAAAGTGCTGGAGTAACTCAGGCAGCATCTCCGGGGAACACGGATTGGTGACGTTTCAGGTCGGTTCCCTGTATTAAAATGTTTTTATTCATTCACCAGCCTTGTTATCCAGAGGCCCCCCCCTCCACCTTGGCTATCCTCAGTCACAAGGAGAATGTGCACATTCCAAATAGACACCTGGGGCTCTGGCGCTGTTAGGCAGCAGCTCTACCCGCTGCCCCACTGCGCAGTCCAAGAAATAAATGACAAATGTCTTGCATAAATTGTTTGCATTGTTGGCACAGCGGTAGAGTTGCTGCCTTACAGCGAATGCAGCGCCAGAGACCCAGGTTCCATCCCGAGTACGGGTGCTGTCTGTACAGAGTTTGTACGTTCTCCCCGTGACCTGCGTGGATTTTCTCCGAGATCTTCGGTTTCCTCTCACACTCCAAAGACGCACAGTTTATAGGTTGATTGGCTTGGTAAATGTAAAAATTGTCCCTATTGTGTGTAGGATAGGGTTAATGTGCGGGGATTGCTGGTCGGCGCGGACCCAGTGTGCCGAAAGGGCCTATTTCCGCGCTGTATCTCCAAACTAAACTAACTTAAAGTAAAGAGTCTCTACTGTGAAAAACGTTACTAAGATCCAGGCTCTGAAGGAGGAGTCTGAAGAGGGTGGTGACCCAAAACATGCCTAACCATTCGCTCCACTATGTTGTCTGACCCGCTGAGTTACTCAAACATTTTGTGTTCTTCTCAAGGTTCCAACATCTGCTGTGAGTAGATAAGGTTTACCAGAATGATTCCTGGATTACAGGGAATTAGCTACAAGGTTGTATTGTACAGACATGGATATGTTTTTTTCTCTGGAACGCCAGAGGTTGAAGTGAGGAATAGAAAATAGGGGAGCCAGTCAGAACTTTTCTCCCAGGGATGGAAATGTCAAATACTAGAGGGTGCAGCTTTAAGGTGAGAGGGACAAAGTTAAATGGGTGTGTGCTGGGCTGCACGGTGGCGCAGCGGTAGAGTTGCTGCCTTACAGCGAATGCAGCGCCGGAGACCCGGGTTTGATCCCGACTACAGGTGCTGCCTGTACGGAGTTTGTATGTTCTCTCCGTGACCTGCGTGGGTTTTCTCCGAGATCACCTTGAACCTATGTTCTCTGGTCCTTAATTCCCCAACTCTGGGTAGGAGACTCTGTGCATCTACCCAATCTATTCCTCTCATGAATTTTGTACACCTCTATAAGATCTCCCCTCATCCTCCTGCGCTCCATGGAATAGAGACCCAGCCTACTCAACCTCTCCCTGTAGCTCACACCCTCTAGTCCTGGCAACATCCTCGTAAAACCAAGGTACAGTTAAATTATTGTCATACATAAGTACAATCCCAGATTAAGTAATGAGTGTATATTGCAAGAGCCGCCAGGTTTTGACGCCATTTTCACGGTCCCAGCTGTAGTCGACCATAAAGGCTCTTTGCAGCCGTCACCTCTGTCCGGATCGTTCCGCGAACAGTCGTCCCTCTCCTTCCCCCCCCCCTCCCCCTCCCCCTGGTCACCTTCAGCCTTCGTGCCCTGGGGAGGGGCTCCTCCCACTCCCACGGCCACGGAATAAATGAGTCCATTTTAGGCTGGACGGACGTAACTAGTAAAGTAGCCCAGGGACCCGTCCGCTCTTGGTCTGCAATTGTTCACCGTTTACATTCATGACTTGGAGGAAGGAACAGCATGTGAGCTTTCCAAATTCGCCAATTATACAAAAATAGGTGGAAGGGGATGTTGTGATAAGGATGCGGTGATTCCGATGTGGGATATAAATAGATAGAGAGAGTGAGCACAAGACCGCATCTAAATGGAGTCTAATGTGGGGAAGAATGAGGTCATGCATTTGGTAAGGACAATCAAAAGGCAGATTATTATCTAAGCGGTAGTCGGCAAGTCAGTGAACTTCAGAGGGATGGTGGAGTTTAGGCGCATGAACCACAACGCTAGCAGGCACATCCCGCAAACTGTTCACAATAAAAGTTAGGCACAAAATGCAGGAGTAACTCAGCGGGTCAGGCAGCATCTCGGGAGAGAAGGAATGGGTGACGTTTCGGGTCGAGATTCGATGTTGGGGGAGTCCACGACCAGGGGCCACAGTTTAAGAATAAGGAGTAGGTCATTTAGAACGGAGATGGGGAAAAACTTTTTTAGTCAGAGAGTTGTGAATCAGTGGAATTCTCTGCCTCAAACGGCAGTGGAGGACAATTCTCCGGATGCTTTCAAGAGAGAGTTAGATAGAGCTCTTAAAGATAGCGGAGTCAAGGGATATGGGGTGAAGGCCGGAACGGGGTACTGATTGTGGATGATCAGCCATGATCACATTGAATGGTGGTGCTGGCGTGAAGGGCCGAATGGCCTCCTCCTGCACCTATTGTCTGTTGTCTGTGTTGAACATGATGCTACGGTAAAACACTTCCTTGTGAGTTCACAACTCAACCCACATTGGTGGGGTCAGACCACAAGAGGACACACACCCACATGCTTTTGTGGGCTCAAAGCACAAGGAATAAAAGACTAGTAATGCACAGAGGAGTGTTGTGTTCCTGCACCTGTCTGTGTGCACAGCACAGAACCCAGAACAGCACAGCACGGGAACCAACACGTGACCATGACCAACTCTCATCTGCCTGCACATTCAGTTTAGTCTTTTTAAAAGTTTAGTTTAGAGATACAGCGCGGAAACAGGCCCTTCGGCCCACCGGGTCCGTGCCGACGAGCGATCCCCACACATTAACACTATCCTACACCCACTCGGGACAATTTTTACATTTGCCAAGCCAATTAACTTACAAACCTGCACGTCTTTGGAGTGTGGGAGGAAACTGAAGATCTCGGAGAAAACCCACGCAGGTCACGGGGAGAACGTACAAACTCCGTACAGACAGCGCCCGTAGTCGGGATTGAACCCGGGTCTCCGGCGCTGCATTCGCTGTGAGACAGCAACTCTACCGCTGCACCACCTTGACCGCCCAGCTCTCCTCTGCCATTCCAATTGACGTGATTATATTGATGTGTGGTATTACCTGCTCTGATTGATCCCTGTGCCCTCGTTCCCACAGTGATTGACAGCTGCACGGTGGCGATCTCCAGCAACAGCAGTCAGGACGGCTTCCGCTACATCTCGTCCAACGTCTGTGGTCCCCACGGCACCTGCGTCAGCCAGCCGGCGGGGAACTTCACCTGCGCCTGTAACCGCGGCTTCACCGGTACCTACTGCCACGAAAGTAAGTCACAAAGCAACCTCAAACCTCTGCATGCTCTGAGATGTTCCTGCAATCTGCCCATGGTTTGTGGGTCAGGGATCGGTGCAATTTGAAAACGGACCTGTGTCCATGCCGACCATCATAGAACATTGAACAGTACTCCTTTAGAAAGGGGATGAGGAGGAATTTCTTTAGCCAGAGGGTGGTGAATCTGTGGGATTCATTGCCACAGAAGGCCAAGTCAGTGGATATGTTGAAGGCAGAGATAGATAGATTCTTAATTAGTACGGGTGTCAGGGGTTATGGGGAGAAGGCAGGTGAATGGGGTTAGGAGGGAGAGATAGATCGGCCATGATTGAATGGTGGATTAGACTTGGGGCCGAATGGCCTAATTCTGCTCCGATCACTTGTGATTTTACGATCTTATCTTGTTTAAACATTTCCTCACTCACCTTGTTTGATATTTCCACCTTGGGGAAAAGGCTCTGACTGTCCACCCTGTCCATGCCTGTTGTGCACAGGCAGCAGCTGGGCTATGAATGGAAGGCGTGTCTCTGGCGTTGTGAGGCAGTGGTTCTACCAGCTGTGCTACTGTACTGCCCAAGTGGTACAGACTGTAAGGCACAGGATGCTGGAGTAACTCAGGGGGTCAGGCAGCATCCCTGGAGAGAAGGAATGGGTGACTGTTCATGCACCCAGCGTCACGGATCGGTCTTTCCATGGATTAATGTCAACAGTACCTTAAAATTATGTCTTCTGCAGATATCAACGACTGCACACAGAATCAGTGCAAAAATGGAGGCACGTGTATTGATGGAGTGGACTCCTTTGGCTGTATCTGTCCTGACGGATGGGAAGGCGTGTTGTGTGAGATTGGTGAGTGGTGGGCACTGCTGGTACATGCTGGTAACGTCATAGAGTGGTACGGCACGGAAACAGGCCCTTCGGCCCAACTCATCCGTGCTGACAATAGTGCTTTCTTTGTCACGTGTGCAACTGCACAGTGAGATTCTGTTTGCATATATTACACTCACTGGCACCACCATCTCCAAAGTCTGGTCGGGCCGCGGGCTCGATGTACTCTAGAACCAACGTCCCTCTCCTCGCCCGGCCATCTTTGTGTACTGGGGGAACCTCCTGCAGCTGGAGGGATTGCCCCGGCTCACCCTCCTTCTGTCCCTTGCTCCTCGTGTCTGTCGTCTCCAGCTCCCTCCTGGTCCCGCCGACAGATCAACCTTTGGGCACCTTCAGCTTAGTTTAGTTTAGAGATATAGCGCAGAAACAGGCCCTTCGGCCCACCGGGTCCGCGCCGACCAGCGATCCCCGCACACTAACACCATCCTACACCCACTAGACAATTTTCACATTTACACCAAGCCAATTAACCCACAAACCTGTAAGTCTTTGGAGTGTGGGAGGAAACCGAAGATCTCGGAGGAAACCCACGCAGGTCACGGGGAGAACGTACAAACTCTTTACAGACAGCACCCGTTGCTGGTGCCTGTATCTTCATTTGCAGGCATCAGTTCTCCTGGCTATTAATTCCTTTGATTACCAACACCAGCCATCTCTTCTCTGTGGTTAGTTCAAAAGCCAGATGTTCTTGGCAAGAACATCTGGCTTTTGAACTAACCACAGAGAAGAGATGGCTGGTGTTGGTAATCAAGAGGAACTGCAAATACCAAAGATTACAGCACAAAGCGCTGGAGTAATTCAGCGGGTCAGGCAACATCTCTGGAGAATATTGATAGGTGGCGTTGTGGGCTGGAACCTTTCTTCAAACTGACTAAATGGCTCGATTGTAAAAAGTATTGTCTTTCCGCTGATTAGTGAGCACGCAGGAAAAGTTTTTCACTGTACCTCGGTACACGTGACGATTAACTAAACTGACTATTGTATCAGGAAGAGTTTCTTTACTCCATTTTTTTTTTCAACAGTTCTTTGCTTGATTCTTGGTATTTCACCTTTGTTCTTATCAAAAAATGTAGTCATTTATTAAAAATAATATTTACAATGCAATAAAACAAAACAGAACCCATCACCAGAATACAAGACAATAGACAATAGGTGCAGGAGGAGGCCATTCGGCCCTTCGAGCCAGCACCGCCATTCAATGTGATCATGGCTGATCATTCTCAATCAGTACCCCATTCCTGCCTTCTCCCCATACCCCCTGACTCCGCTATCCTTAAGAGCTCTATCTAGCTCTCTCTTGAAGACAAACAAATATACTAAATGAACTACAATACAACTATCTTACATTCCTTGTCAAGGATGCATTCCACCCACCTCGGTGCCCAGCGGTCCCGGCAATCCCCCAGGGTGCCCGTGGACAGCGCGCGGTCCCTCTCTAACCCCACCTGGGCGCGGACGGACATAACCCCCTAGAAAAGGGGCAGTCAGCCGGCTCGGGCAGAGCCCTGTTCCGCCTGGCGCCGTGACTCGCGGACGGCCATCTTGGCCAGGCCGGTATTTCACCTTGTGTGTGTAACAATAGCTACTTGCATTAATGAAAGTTGACAGTCCTCTCTGTTCTCTCACGCAGATTTTAACAACTGCATCCCCAACCCCTGTCTCAACGGAGGCCGCTGCGTGGACCGGCTGAACGATTTCCACTGCGACTGCACCAACAACTGGAAGGGAAAGACCTGCCACTCCAGTAAGTGCTCTGCTCCTCCATCCGAATACTGCACGTGGAGTGCTGGACCTTCCCCCACCCCCCCTCGCACAGAGACACGTAGAAACACGGAAAATAGGTGCAGGAGGAGGCCATTTGGCCCCTCCACCCAGCACCGCCATTCATTGTGATCATGGCTGATCATCCACAATCAGTAACCCGTGCCTGACTTCTCCCCATATCCCTTGATTCCGTTAGCCCCGAGAGCTAAATCTAACTCTCTTTTAAGTTCGTCCAGTGAATTGGCCTCCACTGCCCTCTGTGGCAGAGAATTCCACAAATTCACAACTCTCTGGGTGGAAAAAGTTCCTTCTCACCTCAGTTTTAAATGTCGTCCCCTTTATTCTTAGACTGTGTGGCCCCTGGTTCCGGACTCCCCCAACCAGGGACTCCCCCAAGATGGAATGCTGGAGTCACTCAACGGGACACTGAGACCCGAAACGTCGCCCATTCCTTCTCTCCAGCGATGCTGCCTGTCCTGCTGAGTTACTCCAGCATTTTGTGTCTACGGTGTAAACCAGGGCCTGCAGCTCCTTCCTACACTTTCCCTCACACCTGTTCACCCAACGTCGATTGGCTTCGCTGGCCCACACTTCCCAAACTAACATCACATTTTAGGATTTTAGTGTTGCAAATTCTGTTTTGCTCCCTCCCGAGTGAATTTAAACAGTGAAACTAAGCAGGGCGATAGTGAAACTAGTATGGCGACTGGGGGGGGGGGGGGGGGGGGGGCGACTGGGCTTGTACACACTGGAATTTAGAAGGATGAGAGGGGATCTTATTGAATCATATAAGATTATTAAGGGATTGGACACGTTAGAGGCAGGAAACATGTTCCTGATGTTGGGGGAGTCCCGAACCAGGGGCCACAGTTTAAGAATAAGGGGTAGGCCATTTAGAACGGAGATGAGGAAGAACTTTTTCACTCAGAGAGATGTGAATCTGTGGAATTCTCTGCCTCAGAAGGCAGTGGAGGCCAATTCTCTGAATGCATTCAAGAGAGAGCTAGATAGAGCTCTTAAAGATAGCGGAGTCAGGGGGTATGGGGAGAAGGCAGGAACGGGGTACTGATTGTGAATGATCAGCCATGATCACAGTGAATGGCGGTGCTGGCTCGAAGGGCTGAATGGCCTCCTCCTGCGGCTATTGTCTATTGGGGCTGTCTCCGTGCTGTATAACTCTATGATTTATCCCTGCCTGTTAGCTGACATAGTGATGCTTGCTTCTCATCCAGGTGTGGGGCCCAGCACCCCCAGGCCCGTTTCCCAGCGCTATGATTCTATCTTTTTCTTGCATGTTCTTGTGAATTTCCTCAACAGTTTTACCTTGTTAGAAGTGCAAGCTATTTTTCTTTCGTTTAGAGATACAGCACGGATGGAACCCGTGTCTCCGGCGCTGTGAGGCAGCAACTCAACCGCTACACCATTTTACCTGCTTTAACTACACTCGCCCCCCTGCAGGACCTATACATCAGGAGGTGCAGATCCAGAGCTAGCAACATTATGGGGGACCCCTACCACCCCAGCAACGGACTGTTCCAACTGCTACGGTCAGGCAAATGCCTCCGCTGTCACGCTGTGAAAACAGAGAGGATGAGACGGAGTTTCTTCCCACAGGCCATCTCTCATATCACCAGGGACTAATTTAATTTACTGTATTAATTTATTTTTTGTGTTAAAAAAAATAATTCTATTGTGTTTTGTAGTTTTAGCACAATCCGCAGGCGTTGCCACTTTCATTTCACTGCACATCTTGTATATGTATGTGACAAATAAAGTCAACTTGACTTGACTTGACTTTAATGGTGGATCCGTTCTGTCCCTGCAGGAGAGAACCAGTGTGATGAGAGTACGTGCAGTAACGGGGGCACGTGCCACGACGTGGGAGACACTTTCCGGTGTGCCTGCCCTCCAGAGTGGACTGGCTCCACCTGTAATCTCGGTGAGTTCAGCGTCTCTGTCGCTCGCGACCTGCGCTTCCTGGCCTTGCTTGTTGGCCTGAGAGAGTTCGTCTCCAACGGCATGTCGACACAAAATGCTGAAATCACTCAGCGGGTCAGGCAGCATCTGTGGGGAGAAGGAATGGGTGACGTTTCGGGTCGAGACCCTTCTTCAGACTGAAGAAGGGTCACGACCCGAAACGTCACCCATTCCTTCTCTCTGGAGATGCTGCTGACCCGCTGAGTTACTCCAGCATTTTGTGTCTACCTTCGATTTAATCCAGCATCTGCAGTTTTTCTCCTACACATCTCCAACAGCAGCGTCGGGATTATGCCTGGTTCAGTAGTGACCACGCCGACACTCGCAGTAGGGTGAACCCGTGTTATATATTTTATTTAGACAATAGACAATAGGTGCAGGAGGAGGCCATTCGGCCCCTTGAGCCAGCACCACCATTCAATGTGATCATGGCTGATCATTCACAATCAGTACCCTGTTCCTGCCTTTTCCCCATACCCCCTGACTCCGCTATCCTTAAGAGCTCTATCTAGCTCTCTCTGGAAAGCATCCAGAGAATTGGCCTCCACTGCCTTCTGAGGCAGAGAATTCCACAGATTCACAACTCTCTGACTGAAAAAGTGTTTCCTCATCTCCGTTCTAAATAGCCTACCCCTTATTCTTAAACTGTGGCCCCTGGTTCTGGACTCCCCCAACATTGGGAACATGTTTCCTGCCTCTAATGTGTCCAATCCCTTAATAATCTTATATGTTTCAATCTCATCCTTCTAAATTCCAGTGTATACAAGCCTAGTCGCTCCAGTCTTTCAACATATGACATTCCAGAAATACCTAGTGAATCTACGCTGCACGCCCTCAATAGCAAGAATGTCCTTCCTCACTGGTAACAAACCCCAGGACCACATGGGGGCACCGTCCATCGGCATTAGGCCGCATGTTCAGGGGCACTGCCGATCTCAGGCTTGGCCCGGCAGCTCAGTCCTGGCATCCAAAAAAGGAGTCTAAAAAATGGCATAGCGCTGGAATAACTCAATGGGTCAGTCTGGAGAACATGGACATTTCGGGTTGGGACCCTTCTTCAGACTGACTATATTCATGGGGGAAAGCTGGAATGGAGGTGGGAACGGGACAAATCTGGCAAATGATAGCTAGATGCAGGTCCTCCGCCCAATACAATCAGAATGAAGAAGGGTCCCAACCCAAAACGTCACCTATCCGTGTTCTCCACAGATGCTGCCTGACCCGCTGAGTTACTCCAGCACTCTGTGAAACGTCACCTATCCATGTTCTCCACAGATGCTGCCTGACCCGCTGAGTTACTCCTGCACTCTGTGAAACGTCACCTATCCATGTTCTCCACAGATGCTGCCTGACCCGCTGAGTTACTCCAGCTCTATGTTTCTGCTTCGTATCGCAAATAACCTGGCCAGTGTTGTTTTTGTGTTGCAGCTAAGGACAGCAGTTGCATCCCCAATCGTTGCCAGAATGGTGGGACGTGCGTGGGAAGTGGCGACAGCTTCACCTGCGTGTGTAAAGAGGGATGGGAAGGACCAAGGTGCACGCAGAGTAAGTTCCAACGGGCCACGCACCACATTGTCAAACCTCCTGCTCTTGTGTGTCTCCGCTCAGTACCTGTCGCTGCTCCTGCAACCTTGCTCTCCACACTGACACCATTTCATCAGGAAGCTGTGACCGGGAGATAAACGTTCCCCTCACTCCCTCCATGATCAAAAGTAATAAATAATGCCCCCAAGTCTACGTATTTTGGAGCCTATTTGAAGGTTGTTGTATGTAGTGTAGTAGCGTGATGGTTGTCAGGAAGAAGCTGCTGCTGAACCTGGACGTTACAGTTTCCAGGCTCCTGCACCTTCTTCCCGACGGCAGGAATGAGTGAGAGCGTGGCCAGGGTGGTGTGGGTCTCTGGCGATGCTAGCTACCTTTTTGAGGCAGCGTCTCCTGTAGATCCCTTCGATGGTGGGGAGGTCTGTACCTAGGGTTGCCAACTGTCCCGTATTAGCCAGGACATCCTGTATTTTGGGCTAAATTGGTTTAGACAATAGACAATAGGTGCAGGAGGAGGCCATTCGGCCCTTCGAGCCAGCACCGCTATTCAATGTGATCATGGCTGATCATTCTCAATCAGTACCCCGTTCCTGCCTTCTCCCCATACCCCCTGACTCCGCTATCCTTAAGAGCTCTATCCAGCTCTCTCTTGAATGCATTCAGAGAATTGGCCTCCACTGCCTTCTGAGGCAGAGAATTCCACAGATTCTCAACTCTCTGACTGAAAAAGTTTTTCCTCATCTCCGTTCTAAATGGCCTACCCCTTATTCTTAAACTGTGGCCCCTGGTTCTGGACTCCCCCAACATTGGGAACATGTTTCCTGCCTCTAATGTGTCCAGCTCCTTAATAATCTTATATGTTTTGATAAGGTCCTCGTATGCGATCGCCCTTGTGCCGTATTAGGCCCGGATTGCGCTGTAGGCCCGGACACTGTAGTCCAGGGGCCGCTATAGTCCCGGACAGTGTAGGCCCGAGCACCGCCTGACGGAGGTTGCGTAGCAACCCGCCTCCCGGCCTGGGCGGCCGCCATTGGTGGCCACTGGCTGGGTGAGATTACGTGGCGCGCGGGGTGGGGACGTCACCTGATGCCCCTTATTTGGGAGTGAGGAAGTTGGCACCCCTATCTGTACCCGTGAGGGACTGGGCAGTGTCTACCGCTCGCAATCTTCTTCACTCCTGGGTGTTTGAGCTACCAGTCAATATGCTCTTACTCTACACCTGTACTGTACTCGCTCGACTGCTCAACAGTGTAAGTTTGCTTTGTTTCGAAGTTGTTCAATCTGCCTTTTGTTCCTCCTGCAGATAAGAACGACTGCAACCCTCATCCATGGTAAGTGACAACTTTTAGTTTAGTTTAGTTTACAGATACAGTGCGCAAACAGGCTCTTCCGCCCCACCGAGACAGTGCCGACCAGCGATCCCCGCACACTAGCACTATCCTACACACACTAGGGACAATTAAATTATAGCAAGCCAATTAACCTGCAAAGCTGTACGTCTTTGGAGTGTGGGAGGAAGCCGGAGCACCCGGAGAAAACCCACGCAGGTCACGGGGAGAACGTACAAGCTCTGTACAGGCTGCACCTGTTAACATAACATATAACATATAACAACTACAGCATGGAAACAGGCCTGTCCGGCCCTACCAGTCCACGCCGACCATTCTCCCTGACCTAGTCTCATCTACCTGCACTCAGACCATAACCCTCCAATCCCCTCCTATCCATATACCTATCCAATTTACTCTTAAATAATAAAATCGAGCCAGCCTCCACCACTTCCACCGGAAGCCCATTCCATACAGCCACAACCCTCTGAGTAAAGAAGTTCCCCCTCATGTTACCCCTAAACCTTTGTCCCTCAATTCTGAAGCTATGTCCCCTTGTTGGAATCTTCCCCACTCTCAAAGGGAAAAGCCTACCCACGTCAACTCTGTCCGTCCCTCTCAAAATTTTAAAAACCTCTATCAAGTCCCCCCTCAACCTTCTACGCTCCAAAGAATAAAGACCCAACCTGTTCAACCTCTCTCTGTAGCCTAAGTGCTGAAACCCAGGCAACATTCTAGTAAATCTCCTCTGTACCCTCTCCATTTTGTCGACATCCTTCCTATAATTTGGCGACCAGAACTGCACACCATACTCCAGATTCGGCCTCACCAATGCCCTGTACAATTTCAACATTACATCCCAACTTCTATACTCGATGCTCTGATTTATAAAGGCAAGCATACCAAACGCCTTCTTCACCACCCTATCCACATGAGATTCCACCTTCAGGGAACAATGCACAGTTATTCCCAGATCCCTCTGTTCCACTGCATTCCTCAATTCCCTACCATTTACCCTGTACGTCCTATTTTGATTTGTCCTACCAAAATGCAGCACCTCACACTTATCAGCATTAAACTCCATCTGCCATCTTTCAGCCCACCCTTCCAAAAGGCCCAAGTCTCTCTGTAGACTTTGAAAATCTACCTCACTATCAACTACTCCACCTATCTTAGTATCATCAGCATATTTACTAATCCAATTTGCCACACCATCATCCAGATCATTAATGTAAATGACAAACAACAGTGGACCCAACACAGATCCTTGGGGCACTCTACTAGACACTGGCCTCCAACCTGACAAACAATTGTCAACCGTTACCCTCTGGTATCTCCCATTCAGCCATTGTTGAATCCATCTTGCAACCTCACTATTAATACCCAACGATTTAACCTTCTTAATCAACCTTCCATGTGGAACCTTGTCAAATGCCTTACTGAAGTCCATATAGACAACATCCACAGCCTTGCCCTTATCAATTTCCCTGGTAACCTCTTCAAAAAATTCAAGATTAGTCAAACATGACCTTCCAGGCACAAATCCATGTTGACTGTTTCTAATCAGGCCTTGATTATCCAAATAATTATATATATTGTCCCTAAGTATCTTTTCCATTAATTTTCCCACCACAGACGTCAAACTAATAGGTCTATAATTGCTAGGTTTACTTTTAGAACCTTTTTTAAACAAAGGCACAACATGCGCAATGCGCCAATCTTCCGGCACCATCCCTGTTTCTAATGACGTTTGAAATATTTCCGTCATAGCCCCTGCTATTTCTGCACTAACTTCCCTCAATGTCCTAGGGAATATCCTATCAGGACCTGGAGACTTATCCACTTTTATATTCTTCAAAAGTGTCCGTACCTCCTCTTCTTTAATCCTCCTAATTTCCATCACTACTCTACTTGTTTCGCTTACCTCACATAATTCAATATCCTTCTCCTCGGTAAATACCGAAGAAAAGAAATTGTTTAATATCTCCCCCATTTCTTCCGGCTCAGCACATAGCTGTCCACTCTGACTCTCTAATGGACCAATTTTATCCCTCACTATCCTTTTGCTATTGACATATCTGTAGAACCCCTTGGGGTTTACTTTTACATTACTTGCCAAAGCAGCCTCATATCTTTTTTTCGCTTTTCTAATTTCCTTTTTAAGATTCCTTTTACATTCTTTATATTCCTCAAGAACCTCATTTACTCCCTGCCGCTTATATTTATTGTATATCTCCCTCTTTTTCCGAACCAAGTGTCCAATTTCCCTGGAAAACCACGGCTCTTTCAAATTATTATTCTTTCCTTTCCACCGAACAGGGACATAAAGACTCTGTACTCTCAAAATTTCACCTTTAAATATCCTCCATTTCTCTATTATATCCTTTTCATAAAACAACAATTTCCATTTCACTCCTTTTAAATCCTTTCTCATCTCCTCAAAATTAGCCTTTCTCCAATCCAAAATCTCAACCCTTGGTCCAGATTTGACCTTCTCCATAATGATATTGAAACTAATGGCATTATGATCACTAGACCCAAAGTGCTCCTCAACACATACCTCCGTCACCTGACCCATCTCATTTCCTAACAGGAGGTCCAACACTGCCCCTTCTCTGGTAGGCACCTCTACGTATTGCTGCAAAAAACTATCCTGCACACATTTTACAAACTCCAAACCATCCAGCCCTTTAACAGAATGTGATTCCCAGTCTATATACGGAAAATTGAAATCACCCACAATCACCACTCTGTGCTTACTACTAATATCTGCTATCTCCTTACATATTTGCTCTTCCAATTCTCGTTCCCTATTTGGCGGTCTATAATACACCCCTATAAGTGTTGCTAAACCTTTCTCATTTCTGAGTTCCACCCAAACAGCCTCCTTAATCGAGCCTTCTAGTCTGTCCTGCCAAAGCACTGCTGTGATATCCTCCCTGACAAGCAATGCAACACCCCCACCTCTTGCCCCTCCGATTCTATCACATCTGAAACAATGAAATCCTGGAATATTTAATTGCCAATCGCAACCCTCCTGCAACCATGTTTCACTGATTGCCACAACATCATACTTCCAGATGTCAATCCAGGCTCTAAGCTCATCCACCTTTCTTACAATGCTCCTAGCATTAAAATATACACATTTAAGGGACCCATCATTTCTTATTCTCAGTTTATTTCTTTTCCCTTCTTTCTCTCCTACATATTGGGTCTGAGTGTTTCCCTTTTCTGCCTCCTGCCTCACACACTGCCTATTAGCTATCTGTGTTTGAGTCCCTCCCCCCAACCGTACTAGTTTAAAGTCTCCGCAGTTATTTTAGCAAATCTCCCCGCCAGGATATTGGTTCCCCTCGGGTTCAGATGCAACCCGTCCTTTTTGTACAGGTCATACTTCCCCCAGAAGAGGTCCCAATGATCCAGAAACTTGAAACCCTGCTCCCTGCACCAGTTCCTGCAACAGGATCAAACCCAGTTCTCTGGCGCTGTAAGGCAGCAACTCTACCGCTGCGTACCGCCCAACTCGTCTACCTTCAGTGGTATTTCTAACAGCGCCAATACCCCGCTAGCCTTGATCCTGTGGTGCCGAGGGTGAAGAGGCACCTGGCAGGACATGTGATAAACCCAGCCCTGCAGTACAGAATGTGGCCATTCAGCCCATTGTCCCAGTGCCAGCTCTTTGCATTAGCTTTCCCCTGAGTCCTTTGTTCCCTCACTCCCAGCCAAACAGATCTTATTTCTTTGGTTTTTGTCCAATTCCCTTCAAACGTTCCTATTGAGCCAGAACACAATTGCTGCATTCTTAAGAAACAAAATCTAACCTTTCCTTTTATTCTTTAACTGATTAGCTTCATTTGATTTTCCTGGAAGCAGTTTTTTTCTTATTTAGAATATTGAACAGTACATTGCAGGAACAGGCCCTTCGGCCCACATTGCCAAACATGATGTCAAGTTAAACTAATCTCCTCTACCTGCCCATAATCCATATCTCCTCTACCTGCACATAATCCATATCCCTCCATTCCCTGCATATCCAGGTACCTATCTAAAAGCTTCTCAAACACCACTATCATAGAACATAGAAGAGGACAGCTAGGGGTGCCAACTATCTCACTCCCAAATACGGGACAAGGTGACGTCACCGCCCCGCGCCCCACGTGACCTCACCCAGCCAGCGGCCACGTGCTCCCGCTCCACCAATGGCGGCCACCCGTGCTGGGAAGTGGGTTGCTAGGCAACCTCCGTTAGGCAGCGCCTGGCCGGGCCTACACTGTCTGGACCTACAGCCTCCAGGTCTACAGCGTCCGGGCCTACAGTGCCGTCCGGGCCTAATACGGGACAAGGGCGGTCCCGTACGGGACAAACCAATTTAGCCCAAAATACGGGATGTCCCGGCTAATACGGGACAGTTGGCAACCCTAAGTACAGCACAGGAACAGGCACTTCGGCCCACAATGTCCGTGCCAAACATGAAGCCGTTAAACTAATCTGTTCTACCGGCACATAATCCATACCCCTCCATTCCCTGCATGTCCATGAGCCTCTTAAACTCCACTACCTTATCTGGTATAAAAAACTTGCACTGCACATCTCCTTTAAACTCTTTCCTCCCCCCCCCCCCCCCCCCCCCCCCCCTCATCGTATAGCTCTAGTCTTTGCCATTTCTGGTCTGGGGGAAAAGGTTATGACTGTCTACCCTATCTGTTACTCCCATCATTTTATAAACTTCCATCAGGTCTCTGCTCAGCCTCGCCAAAGAAAACAATGAAAGTTTTACTCCTTCAAAACATGTCCAACTAAATGTCACTTTGGGGAGGGGGGTGGAGAAAGCAGCCGTGTGAATGGAGCCTCACAACCAATGATCTGGATTCAATCCTATCCCCGGGTGCTGTTTTGTGGTGTTCTGTGACTGCCTGCATTTCCGACCGCTTTGGAAGGACGTGCAGATCGTTATCCCACTTTCTCATCCACTGCCGATACACAATTTACCGAAGGCCAATTAACCTACAAACCAGCAGGTCTTTGGGATGTGGGTGGAAACCGGAGCACCCGGAGGAAACCCGCGCGGTCACAGAGAGAATTGGCAAACTCCACTCCCAGACCATGCCCAAGGTCAGCATTGAAGCTGAGTTTAGTTTAGATTATTATTGTAATGTATACCGAGGTACAGTGAAAAGCTATTGTTTGTGTGCTCTCCGGTCAAAGAAAAGACGATACATGATTGCAATCAAGTCGTTCACATGTACAGATAAAGGGTACAGCTAGGAGTGCAAGATAAAGTCAGATAAAAAATGGTTCAGGTCTCCAGTGTGTAGAGTTGCCAACTGTCCCGTATTAGCCGGGACATCCTGTCTATTGGGCTAAATTGGTTTGTCCCGTACGGGACTGCCCTTGTCCCATATTAGGCCCGGGGGAGCGATGTAGGCCCGGACACTGTAGGCCCGGGGGCCGCTGTAGGCCCGGACATTGTAGGCCCGGAGGCCCGGGCGCTGCCTAGTGGAGGTTGCGTAGCAACCCGCCTCCCGGCCCGGGCGGCCGCCATTGGTGGAGTGGGAGCACATGGCCGCTGGCTGGGTGAGGTCACGTGGGGTGGTGACGTCGCCTTTTGTTCCTTATTTGGGAGTGAGAAAGTTGGCAACCCTACCAGTGTGGTAGATGAAAGGTCAGGACCGCACACACTCCAGGTGTTGAGAGGACGGTTTAGCCGGGTTTCTGGCGCAGTGAATTGTGAGACGCAGAGCTGCAGAGAACTGTGGACGCAGCCCAGACCATCACACAAACCAACCTCCCTTCCACTGACTCCATCTACACCTCACGCTGCCTCGGCAAGGCCAGCAGTATAATCAAGGACCAGTCACACCCTGACCACTCCCTCTTCTCCCCTCTCCCATCGGGCAAAAGGCACAGAAGTGTGAAAACGCACACCTCCAGATTCAGGGACAGTTTCTTCCCGGCTGTTATCAGGCAACTGAACCATCCTACCACAACAAGAGAGCAGTGCTGAACTACTATCTGCCTCATTGGTGACCCTATGATAGTCTTTGAGCGGACTTTACTGGCTTTATCTTGCACTAAACTTTATTCATGTTATTCCCTTTACCTTGTATCTGTACACTGTGGACGGCTCGATTGTAATCATGTGTTGTCTTTCCGCTGGCAGGTTAGCACGCAACAAAAGCTTTTTCCTGTACCTCGGTACACGTGACAATAAACTCAACTAAACTAAACTAAACAGTGAGGCAACAGCTGCACCAATGTGCTGCCCCATCTCCCAAAATATGTACTCGGAAGTAACGTGACTTTACAGTTTTGATTTGGGGCCGTTTATTGCAAGCTTTCACCCCCCCCCCCCTCCCCTGCATTCTTTCCATTTAAAAAACATTCCCGACACCGGGCAGAATAAGAAGCCTGTGTCGTACAGGTCCTGCCACAATGGATGAAAGGGTGGGGGACTGTTGTAATCTCATTTAAAATTAAATCTCTGCTCTTTAATCGGCTTTCCAACAGATTTAGTGCAAATCCCTTGATCTGGCCCTTGTGTGGCAGCAGATGCCCCTGGCCCAGAGGCGGGGGGAGAGTGGGGGGGGCAGGGGTCGCGGACGGACACAAGCTGTACTCACCCAGCCTGTGCTGGGCAGCAGAGGACAGGGGGTAATAATGGAACTGGCCTGACAATGGAATGGCATGGTTCCCCGACCCTGCCATTCTCCCATTGTCAAACGAAAGCTCAAAACATCCTCCTCGACCACAATGGGGATTTGCATTTGAATGGCGGGCCAGGCAGAGGCAGAAGTTTTGTTGCTTTTCTTCACGTGTCTTTGCCCCTCGGCTGTGTTGCGTTGACAGTGGCAGGGGGGGGGGATCGCTCCTGTCTGTCGGAAGGACGAGAGGTGATGGGGGTTGTTTGTGCTTTTGTCTTCGCAGCTACAATGGGGGCATCTGTGTCGACGGTGTGAATTGGTTTCGGTGTGAATGCGCTCCAGGCTTTGCCGGGCCCGACTGCCGAATCAGTAAGTACCTGATGTGCCGGACAGCGGAGTTCACGGGGTCACGCCATCGCTGACCCCCGCGCCCCCCTTTTGTTCTCTACCACTCTCTGTTGGGACGTGAAGGCCAGTTGTAACCTCGCAGAATGCAACAGCAGCTGGCTAAATTACTCACGGAGACGACAGCTATCTCTGGGAGAACTGCAGCCATCACCCTCTCCCCGCTCACAGTCCTCAGCTTCAGTTTACTTTAGTTTGGAGACACAGTGTGGAAACAGGCCCATCGGCCCACCGAGTCCACGCCGACTCCCCTATGATAGTTCTATCCTACATACTGTTGTTGTCCGTCCTTCGGGTTGGAAGATGACCATCACTTTCAGTTGGAGGATTGGTGACTATGGGTCCGGAAGTGACTGATGAGGCCAATCCGGGCCCGGAAGGCACGCCCACACGTAGGACACAAGTGGATGGGTGCTGCAGTGGAAGTGGAGGTAGCCCGGGCCTTGCGCGCGGTGCGTTTCCTCTGGCCCTCTGCAGTGCGTCTGTTCTCTGCTGCACGGGCTCCTGTGGTGAGCTTGCTACGCCAGGTTGGACGGTTCAGTGCAAGAGACTCCCAAGTGCTGAGGTTGATGTCCAAGTCTTTGTTTGGGACACTTTGAGGCAGTCCTTAAACCGTTTCTTCTGTCCTCCTACTGAGCGCTTGCCCTGACACAGTTCTCCAAACAGAAGCTGTTTTGGCAGTCGACTCTCGGGCATTCTGACGACATGGCCTGCCCATCTGGCTTGGGCTTTCCGTAGGAGGGTGTGGACGCTGGGGATTCCGGCCCGTTCCAAGACCTCTGTGTCGGGAATTTTGTCCTGCCTCCTGACGTGAAGGAGTCTGCGTAGGCAGCTCCTACATACTATGTATCCTGCATACAAGGGGCCAATTAACCTTCAAACCTCGACATCTTTGGGATGTGAGAGAAAAACTGAGCACCTGGACAAAACCCACGTGGGCACAGCACCCGTTGTCAGGACTGAACCCGGGTCTCTGACGCTGTGAGGCAGCAACTCTATCGCTGCGCCACCCAAAATGTTAAGGTTTATGTTTATTACTGAGGTACAGTGACAAACCTTATTTGGCAACCTATCCAAATAGATCAGATATTGCCATACATAAATATAATCAAGCCAAACTCAAGTACAATAGGTAGAGCAAAGATACAGAGTGCAAGAGTCGAGAGTTTTATTGTCGTGTGTCCCAGATAGAACAATGAAATCCTTACTTGCAGCAGCACAACAGAATATGTAAACATAGTGCACTGTGAACAATATGATAAACCAGAGAGAAAAAAGTTCAGTGTGTATATATACACACTCCCCATCAGAACTGCCCCCTCCATCGACTCCTTTAAGTCCAGGCTCAAAACCTATTTCTACTCCCTAGCGTTTGAGGCTCATTGAGGAGGCGCTGTGAACTGTTTGCGTGCTACTGTATGTTTCATTTTTTTCCTTAGTACCTAATCAGATGTACAGCACTTTGGTCAACGTGGGTTGTTTTTAAATGTGCTATACAAATAAAATTGACTTGACTTGACTTGACACCCACATATACACACACACACACATATATATATACATACACACACACACACACACACATATATATATATACACATATATACATACACACACATATATATATCTCCATACACATGTATACATACATATAAATAGACACACATATATATATATATATACACATACACACACACACACACATATATATATATATACACACATATATATATCTCCATACACATATATACATACTTATACATATACACATATATACACACATATATACACACACACACACACACACATATATATATATACAGACACACACACACACACACATATATATATATGTACTCCACAGATGCTGCCTGACCCTCGCTATTGCTATTCTTGCTATTGAGGAAGTGCGGTGTAGGTTCACCAGGTTAATTCCTGGGATGGTAGGACTGACACTTGATGAAAGAATGGGTCGACTGGGCTTGTATTCACTGTAATTTAGAAGGATGAGAGGGGATGAGAGGGCGGTGTTGGCTCGAAGGGCTGAATGACCTCCTCCTACAGGGCGGTCACGGTGGCGCAGCGGTAGAGTTGCTGCCTTACAGCGAATGCAGCGCCGGAGACCCGGGTTCCATCCCAACTACGGGTGCTGTCTGTACGGAGTTTGTACGTTCTCCCCATGACTTGCGTGGGTTTTCTCCGAGATCTTCGGCTTCCTCGCACACTCCAAAGACGTGCAGGTTTGTAGGTTAATTGGCTTGGCTAATGTAAAAATTGTCCCAAGTGGGTGTAGGATAGTGTTAATGTGCGGGGATCGATGGTCGGCGCGGACCCGGTGGGCCGAAAGGGCCAGTTTCTGCCCTGTATCTCTAAAAAAAACAACCTACTTCCTGTGTTTCTATGTCTCTGTCAGCCGGTCTCAAGGGCACAACCTTTTGCCTCCAAGGCAGCTGAGCAGTGGTCCAGCGCTGAGGGTCGTCCAGGCTCCTGCCCAGACTGGCTGGCGTCCAGTCGAGTGCTTGGCGCCACGTTAATATTAAACAAAATAAAATCCCGTAAGGCGCTTCAGAGAGTGTTATCAGACAGACAAAATCTGTCATAGAGCCTCGTAAGGAGCTTTTGAGATGGATTAATCAACGAGTGGTTTGAAGCAGAGTCTAGAGTAAAACAGAAGTTTGCAGAGGGAATTATTTCAGGGGTAGACACAAAATGCTGGAGTAACACAGCGGGTCAGGCAGCATCTCTGGAGAGAAGGAATGGGTGACGTTTCAGGTCGAGACCCGAAACGTCACCCATTCCTTCTCTCCAGAGATGCTGCCTGACCCGCTGTGTTACTCCAGCATTTTGTGTATACCTTCGATTTAAACCAGCATCTGCAGTTTTGTTTCCTACACAGAATTATTTCAGGGCTTGGGTCCCAAAGGTTGGCTTAGCAGGTCGAGCTGCTGCCTGACGGCACAAAGACCTAGGTTCAATCCTGACTTAGGGTGCTGTCTGTGTGTGTGTGTGTGTGTGGAGTTTACACGTTCTCTCTGACCGCATGGGTTTTTTCTGGGTGCTCCGGTTTCCTCTCACGTCCCAAAGACGTGTGGTTTTGCAGGTTAATTGGGCCTCTGTAAATTGTTGCCGCTAGTTTGTAGGGAGCGGTTGAGAAAGTGGGATAACACAGAGCTAGCGTGAACGGGTGATCGATGGGCAGCGTGGACTCAGCGGGCCGAAGGGGCCTGTTTCCATGTTGTATCTCTACACTAAACTATTGACCAAAGATGGAGACACAAGGAATTGCAAATGCTCGTTTACCAAAAAAAAGTGCTGGAGTAACTCAGGCAGCATTTTTGGAGAACATGGATAGGTTACATTTTGGGTTGGGACCCTTCTTCAGAATGATTGTAGTTTAGGGGAGGAGGGGGGGGGGGGGGGAAGAAAACTGCGAGGGCGGTGGGGGCAGGACAAGGCCTGGTAAGTGATAGGTGGATACAGGCACAATCAGTCTGAAGACGGGTCCCGACTGAAAACGTCGCCTATCCACGCCCTCCACAGATGCTGCCTGATCCGCTGAGTTACTCCAGCACTCTGTGAAACGTCACCTATCCGTGTTCTCCACAGATGCTGCCTGACCCGCTGAGTTACTCCAGCACTCTGTGAAACGTCACCTATCCACACCCTCCACAGATGCTGCCTGACCCGCTGTGTTACTCCAGCACTCTGTGTCTTTTTGCCCTCGCCTTCTTTCCCTGGCTGTCCATCAGCAGCGTGCCCGTACTGACGTTAAGGGTGCTTCAGCGACAGAGAGCCTGTTGACCTAAGCAGGCTGCGGACGTATCGGGGGTGAGGGGACGAGAGGTTGGCTCCCGCCTGTTTGCAGCAGACGCTGGCAGTTCATTGACAGGAGCTGCAAGCACAGCTGCTGGGGAAATAAAGAGCCACTCAAAGAGCTGCCTCTCAAAGAGCTGCCTCTCAATCGATCCAGGCCGATTGTTCACTGTGGAACTAATGACAAGGTTTCAGAGGCTGCGCTGCCGTCTGTAATTAGGCAGGGCAGGAAACGTGGCCTCATAAGCATTTTTAGTGTCCTTCGTTCCTTTGTTAACGTGCGCTTTTTATTCTCTCTCTCTCTCTCTCTCCCCCCAAGACATCGATGAATGCCAGTCATCGCCTTGTGTTTATGGAGCTACTTGTGTCGATGAGATAAACGGTTACAGGTGCATCTGTCCTGCAGGAAGAGCAGGTCACAGATGCCAAGAAGGTACCTGATCTTTTCTTCGCCAAAAGCTGGCGTGACATAAACTAAGGGGCGGCACGGTGGCGCAGTTGGTAGAGTCGCTGCCTCACAGCGCCAGAGTCCCGGGTTCCATCCTCACCACGGGTGCTGACTCTCTAGCATTTGCGTGTTCTCTCTGTGACCAAGTGGGTTTCATAGAAACATAGAAAATAGGTGCAGGAGGAGGCCATTCAGCCCTTCGAGCCTGCACCGCCATTCATTGTGATCATGGCTGATCGTCCACAATCAGTACCCCGTTCCTGCCTTCTCCCCATACCCCCTGACTCCGCTATCCTTAAGAGCTCTATCCAGCTCTCTCTTGAATGCATTCAGAAAATTGGCCTCCACTGCCTTCTGAGGCAGAGAATTCCACAGATTCACAACTCTCTGACTGAAAAAGTTTTTCCTCATCTCAGTTCTAAATGGCCTACCCCTTATTCTTAAACTGTGGCCCCTTGTTCTGGACTCCCCCAACATTGGGAACATGTTTCCTGTCTCTAAAGTGTCCAACCCCTTAATAATCTTATACGTTTCGATAAAATACTAGCCCCTAGAGCTCTATCTAACTCACTTTTAAATTCATCCAGTGAATCGGCCTCCACTGCCCTCTGTGGCAGAGAATTCCACAAATTCACAACTCTCTGTGTGAAAAGGTTTTTTCTCGATTCAGTTCTAAATGGCCTCCCCTTTATTCTTGATGAAGTTCTTAATAAGGAACTTTATTCTTTCCTCTGTGTGCTGTGGTTTGTGCGGACTCGGTTGGCTAATGGGCCTGTGCATCTCCAAAGTCTAAACTCTGTACAGACAACACCCGAGGTCAGGATGGAACCCGGGTCTCTGGCGCCGTGAGGCAGCAAATCTACCGCCGTGCCGCCCAATCTGTTTGGATAGCATGCAAACAGACGCTTTTCACTGTACCTCTGTACACGTGGCAATAATAAACCTAAACAATTCCTTTTCTGATGTGAGAACACTCGAGGGCTGCTGACCGGCCTACGGGCTCCATCTGTGACCTTGCTTTATTTTCTAACAAGTGGCGACTTGCTTGAGAGCAGCAGGAAGGTGCTCCTTACTTACACGTCTGTCTCCCAGCAACTGCCGGGCAAGGGAACTAAAGGAGGGATGGGGGAGCTGTGCCTTGTCTGAGAACAAGGTTCTCCCATTGTTCCGTCTCATTGAATCTACCCACAGGCTCATCAAGTTGTCTTTTGGTGTCTTCCATATGCTCAAAGTGAGCGATAATTAGTGATAGTCCAGTTTAGTTTATTGTCACGTGTAGCGAGGTATAGTGAAAAGCTTTTTTTGTTGTTGTTGCGTGCTATCCAGTTAGCACAAAGACTATTCCTGATTACAGTCCACAGTGTACATTATTTCACAAAATGCTGGAGTAACTCAGCAGGTCAGGCAGCATCTCAGGAGAGAAGGAATGGGTGACGTTTCGGGTCGAGACCCAAAGGTTTTTATTTCACAAAGTGCTGGAGTAACTCAGCAGGTAAGGCAGCATCTCAGGAGAGAAGGAATGGGTGACGTTTCGTGTCGAGACCCAAAGGTTTTTATTTCACAAAGTGCTGGAGTAACTCAGCGGGTCAGGCAGCATCTTGGGACAGAAGGGAATGGGTGACGTTTAGGGTCGAGACCCTTCTTCATTCTGAAATGTCGTCCATTCCTTCTCTCTCGAAGTGCTGCCTGACCTACTGAGTTACTGCAGCATTTTGTGTCTACCATCGATTTAAACCAGCATCTGCAGTTTTTTTCCAACATAGTGTGTAGGCTTAGTTTAGTTTAGAGATACAACGCGGAATCAGGCCTTCCCGAACCGTGCCGACCAGCGATCACACCGTACAATAGCACTATCCTGCACACTGGGGACAATTTATAATTTTACCAAAGTTAAATAACCTACAAATAACCTGTACGTCTTTGGAATGTGGGAGGAAACCGGAGCATGTGGAGAAAACCCACGCACATCACCGGGAGAACGTACAAACTCCATGCGGACATCACCCGTAGTCAGGATGGAACCCGGGTCTCTGGCGCTGTAAGGCAGCAACTCTACCGCTGCGCCACCGTGCCACCCCTTGTGTAGAACAGACGTTTCACGGTATTTTGATACGTGTGCCAATAAAGACACCATTGAAGTATTGGGTGGATCCGTGAAAGTGAGGGAGGTTGAATTGAATTGAATTGAATAAGTTTATTGGCCAAGTATGTATACATACAATGAGTGTGCCTTGGTGCTCCGCTCGCAAGTAACAACACGAACATGCAGTAAACAATTAAGAATAAAGCATAAAACATTCAAACATTAAGCATAGACGATACAGCAGATATTGTAGGAAAATAACTGCAGATGCTGGTACAAATCAAAGGTATTTATTCACAAAATGCTGGAGTAACTCAGCGGGGCAGGCAGCATCTCAGGAGAGAAGGAATGGATGACGTTTCGGGTCGAGACCCTTCTTCAGACTGCAGCATTTTGTGAATAGATACAGCAGATATGATCAGTTGCAGATATGAGCGGAGAAATGCAAATGGAGTTTTGTGAGGTCAAGTGTGAGGTGTTGCACCAAATGCAACTTGCACGTATACACAAAAAGCTGGAGTAACTCAGCGGGTCAGGCAGCATCTCGGGAGAGAAGGAATGGGTGATGTTTTGGGTCGAGACCCTTCTTCAGATTGAAGAAAAAAATCACGTGGTTAAAGTGCACATTGTCAGATTTTAATAAAGGCCATTTTTATACATTTTGGTTTCACCATGTAGAAATGACAGCATTTCAGGGCACCATAATGTTTGGGACACAGCAATGTCATGTAAATGGAAGTAGTCATGTTTAGTGTTTTGTTGCATATCCTTTGCATGCAATGACTGCTTGAAGTCAGGGTCCCGACCCGAAACGTCGCCCATTCCTTCTCTCCAGAGATGCTGCCTGGCCCGCTGAGTTACTCCAGCATTTTGTGTCTGTCTACCTTCGATTTAAACCAGCGTCTGCAGTTTTTTCCCCTACAGTATGATCGGTGTTATTTTCTCGGTGAGGCTCTGATCCTTTGATGTGTTTCTCCGCAGTTATTGGATTTGGCAAGTCGTGTTTCACGTCGGGGCAGTTCCACCCTCACGGCCTTCGATGGGATCAGGAGTGCAACACCTGCCAGTGTTTGAACGGCAACATCAACTGTACAAAGGTAAGGCACACCTGCCGCTTCCAGTCGTACAGTTTGGTGGAATGGGACACAGTGTATGTGGGAGGCCACCTTCACGGTCACGGGGAGAACGTGCAAACTCTGCACACAGAGCATCCGAGGTCAGGATCAAAACAATAGACAATAGACAATAGGTGCAGGAGTAGGCCATTCAGCCCTTCGAGCCAGCACCGCCATTCAATGCGATCATGGCTGATCACTCTCAATCAGTACCCCGTTCCTGCCTTCTCCCCATACCCCCTCACTCCGCTATCCTTAAGAGCTCTATCCAGCTCTCTCTGGCACTGTGAGGCAGCAGCTCTACCTGCTGCGCCACTGTGCCGCCCTTTAAGTTGGTCAATAGAAACCCCTGGCTGTTAATGGGACTTCATCAAACCTTGGGCCTGGAGTTGTATGCAGACGAGCACAAGATCCATCGTCAGAAGATAGAACAGTACAGCACAAGAATGTAGAAGTTGGGAGGTCATGAGTTATGCGGCACGGTGGCGCAGCGGTAGAGTTGCTGCCTTACAGCGAATACAGCGCCGGAGACTCAGGTTCGATCCTGACTACGGGCGCCATCTGTATGGAGTTTGTACGTTCTCCCCGTGACCTGCGTGGGTTTTCTCCGAGATCTTCGGTTTCCTCCCACACTCCAATCACATACAGGTATGTAGGTTAATTGGCTGGGCAAATGTAAAAATTGTCCCTAGTGGGTGTAGGATAGTGTTAATGTGCGGGGATCGCTGGGCGGCGCGGACCCGGTGGGCCGAAGGGCCTGTTTCTGCGCTGTATCTCTAAATAAAATAATTGAGTATAGAAGTTGGGAGGTCATGTAGCAGTTGTATAAGACCTTGGTGAGACCACATTTAGAATATTGTGTTCAGTTCTGGGCACCATGTTATCGGAAATATATTGTCAAGCTTGAAATGGTTCAGAGAAGATTTACGAGGATGTTGCCAGGACTAGAGGGTGTGAGCTATAGGGAGAGGTTGAGTAGGCTGGGTCTCTATTCCATGGAGCGCAGGAGGATGAGGGGAGATCTTATAGAGGTGTACAAAATCATGAGAGGAATAGATTGGGTAGATGCACAGAGTCTTTTACCCAGAGTAGGGGAATCGAGGACCAAAGGACATAGGTTCAAGGTGAAGGGGAAAAGATTTAATAGGAATCTGAGGGGTAACTTTTTCACACAGAGGGTGGTGGGTGTATGGAACAAGCTGCCAGAGGAGGTAGTTGAGGCTGGGACTATCCCATCGTTTAAGAAACAGTTGGACAGGAACATGAATAGGACGGGTTTGGAGGGATATGGACCAAGCGCAGGCAGGTGGGACTAGGGTAGCTGGGACATTGTTGGTCGGTGTGGGCGAGTTGGGCCGAAGGGCCTGTTTCCACAATGTATCAATCTATGACTCTATGAAGGGCTTGTTTCCACAATGTATCAATCTATGACGCTAAGAACAGGCCCTTCGGCCCACGATGTCTGTGCTGAACATGATGCCAAAACCAACACTCATCCACCCGAACACAAGCCATACCCCTCTATTCCCTGCATGTCCATGTGCCAATCCAAAAGTCTGTTAAATGCCACTATCATATCTGCGTTCACCACCATCCCTGGCAGCGTGTTCCAGGCACCCACCACCGTAGTCGGGATGGAACCCGGGTCTCCGGCGCTGCATTCGCTGTAAGGCAGCAACTCTACCGCTGCGCCACCGCGCCGCCCATAAATTGATATACTTCTACTAGCCCTCCCCACAACCTCCGACATTCAAGAGAAAACAATCCAAGTCTGTCCAACCTCTCCCTGTGGCTAATACCCCCTGATCCAGGCATCATTCTGGTAAACCTCCTTTGTACCCCTTCCAAAGCCTCTGTCCTTCCTGTAACGGGGTGACCAGAACAGCACACAATGTTCCAAATGCAGCCGAACCAAAGTCCTGTAAAGCTGCATCATGTGTAGGAAAAAAACTGCAGATGCTGGTTTAAATCGAAGGTAGGCACAAAATGCCAGAGTAAGCGGGTCAGGCAGCATCTCAGGAGAGAAGGAATGGGTGACGTTTCAGGTCGAGACCCTTCTTCAGACTGATGTCAGGGGAGGGGGCGGGACAAAGCTGCATCATGACTTCCTGACTCTTGTACTCAATGCCCCGACCGATGAAGGCAAGCTTACTGTACGGTGTTAGGGTGCTTATGGGGGAAGGGTCTGCTTGCCTTCATTGCATAAGCTCATTGATTCTTCTCTCCCCTTCCCCATACTCACCACTAGTAGAAACAAGGAACTGCAGGTGCTAGTTTATAGAAGAAGACTCAAAGTACTGGAGTAACTCAGTTTGCCGGGCAGCATTTCTGGTGAACATGGATAGGTGACTTTCCGGGTTGGGTCCTTTCTTCAGACTGTCAAAATGTCTTCACTAATGTCTCTGTGCAGTGCCTCCGTGTGTGTTAAAGATGCTGCTCAGATGAAAGGAGGTTCTCGACCCGAAACGTCACCCATTCCTTCTCTCCAGAGATGCTGCCTGTCCCTCTGAGTTACCCCAGCATTTTGTGTCTACCTCCTATATAGATAAGGTGGACACAAAATACTGCAGTAACTCAGCGGCTCAGGCAGTGTCTCTGGAGAGAAGGAATGGGTGACGTTTCGGGTCGAGACCCTTCTTCAGACTGATGTCAGGGGAGGGGACGGGACAAAGATAGGATGTAGCCGGAGACAGGAAGACTGGTGGGAGAACTGGGAAGGGGGAGGGGATAGAGAGGGAAAGCAGGGACTATCTGTAGTTAGAGAAGTCAATGTTCATACCGCTGGCGTGCAAACTACCCAAGCAAAATATGAGGTGCTGTTCCTCCAATTTGCGCTGGGCCTCACTCTGACAATGGAGGAGGCCCAGGACAGAAAGGTCAGATTGGGAATGGGAGGGGGAGTTGAGGTGCTGAGCCACCGGGAGATCAGGTAGGTTAAGACTCCTGCATGGATAATGTTGGTATTAGTTTAGTTTAGAGATCCAGCTTGGAAACAGTCCCTTGGGAGCACCACGACCACTCCGACCATCAATCAGCCATTGCCACCCGTACTGTGTTGTCCCACTTTCTCATCCACTCCCTCATTTGTTCCTGGCACTGCGCCACAGTGATTTGCTGTTTCCAGGTGATCGAAGCAGTGGAAGGAATTAGCCTGTCTTCATTGTGTGTGTGTGTGTGTACTTTTCTTCCCCTCTCCTCCCTTGTCTCCCCCAGCTGGTAAACAAACCTGTGAAAGCAGAGGCATGTTTTGGCAGGACTAGCCTGAGCTTAATCTCTCTGTGTCAGAGCGATCTGATAACGCGATTACAGCTCTGTAATTTTCTAAATGGTGACTTTGTTCTGCCCAATATTGTCCCTTTCTAAAGCAACATTTCAAATCTCTGATCGCCTGGATTCGTGTTCAGTAACTAAGCGGCTCCTTCACTGAGCTGACAATACAGGGGGTCACGGTGGTGCAGCGGTAGAGTTGCTGCCTCACAGCGCCAGAGACACGGGTTCAACCCTGACTACGGGTGCTACGGGATAAATGGGTCCCTTTCAGAATGGCAGGCAGTAACTAGTGGGGTACCGCAAGGCTCGGTGCTGGGACCGCAGCTATTTACAATGTACATTAATGACTTGGATGAAGGGATTAAAAGTACCATTAGCAAATTTGCAGATGATACAAAGCTGGGTGGCAGTGTGAACTGTGAGGAAGATGCTATGAGGTTGCAAGGTGACTTGGACAGGGCGTGTGAGTGGGCGGATGCATGGCAGATGCAGTTTAATGTGGATAAGTGTGAGGTTATCCACTTTAGTGGTAAGAATAGGAAGGCAGAGTATTATCTGAATGGTGTCAAGTTAGGAAAAGGGGACGTACAACGAGATCCGGATCCTAGTGCATCAGTCACTGAAAGGAAGCATGCAGGTACAGCAGGCAGTGAAGAAAGCCAATGGAATGTTGGCCTTCATAACAAGAGGAGTTGAGTATAGGAGCAAAGAGGTCCTTCTGCAGTTGTACAGGGCCCTAGTGAGACCGCACCTGGAGTACTGTGTGCAGTTTTGGTCTCCAAATTTGAGGAAGGATATTTCTTGCTATTGAGGGCGTGCAGCGTAGGTTTACTAGGTTAATTCCCGGAATGGCGGGACTGTCGTATGTTGAAAGACTGGAGCGACTAGGCATGTATACACTGGAATTTAGAAGGATGAGAGGGGATCTTATCGAAACATATAAGATTATTAAGGGGTTGAACAAATTCTCTGCCTCAGAAGGCAGTGGAGGCCAATTCTCTGAATGCATTCAAGAGAGAGCTAGATAGAGCTCTTAAGGATAGCGGAGTCAAGGGGTATGGGGAGAAGGCAGGAACGGGGTACTGATTGAGAATGATCAGCCATGATCACATTGAATGGCGGTGCTGGCTCGAAGGGCCGAATGGCCTCCTGCACCTATTGTCTATTGTCTGTCTGTACGGAGTTTGTATGTTCTCCCTGTGACTGCGTGGGGTTTCTCCGGGTGCTCTGGTTTCCTCCCACACTCCAAAGACGTGCAGGTTTAATTGGTTTCTATAAAATTATAAATTGTCCCTAAAATGTTAAATTGGATTCACGGGAGGTGGGTCTTGGAGGAGAGGATGGTCCTCAAACTGTGGAGCATCCTGGACAATACAGCTCACCCCCTCCCTCCGTGATACACTGGTCAACCTGAGGAGCATCTTCAGCAACAGACTGGTCCCACCAAGATGCAGCACAGAACGCCTCAGGAGATCCTTCTTCCCTGTGGCTATCAAACTGTACAACCCCTCCCCCTTCTGTCGTGGGGTAGACTGGGTCTGACTCTCTCTCTCCCCCCCCCCCCCCCAATCTTTGCACACCCATAATCCTTTCCACTCGTCACTTTAGTTTCATGTATTTTTGTGCTTTTATGACCGTTGGCAGATCAATTTCCCTCCTGGGATAAATAAAGTTCTATCGTATCGTATAAAATGCTAGTGTACGGGTTGATTGTGGATCGGCACGGACTCGGTGGGCTGAAGGACCTGTTTCCCCGGTCTAGCTCTAAAATAAACTAATGTAAAGGTGGAAAATAGGAGGGAACACAAGCAAAGTTACAAAGAAGTGGGGAGATGTAAGATAAACTCATCAATTCAGCACACGATATGGTTCAGTTTAGTTTATTGTGGCATGCCCAATGTACAGTGAACAGCTTTTGTTGCGTGCAATCCACCCAGCGGAAAGACATGATTACAATCCAGCCATTCACAGTGTACAGATACATGATAAGGGAATAACGTTTAGTGCAAGTAAAGGCAGTAAGGTCCGATCAAAGATAGACCATGGGTCCCCAATGAGGTAAATACCAGGTGTAGGAAAAAAACTGCAGATGCTGGTTTACATCGAAGGTAGACACAAAATGCTGGAGTAACTCAGCGGGTCAGGCAGCATCTCGGGAGAGAAGGAATGGGTGACGTTTCAGGTCGAGACATCTTAAACATCACCTGTTCCTTCTCTCGAGAGATGCTGCCTGACCCGCTGAATTATTCCATCATTGTGTGTCTACTTTCGACGTAAATACTAGTTCAGGACTGCTCTCTGGTTGCGAGAGAATAGTTCCATGTTTCCAATACAAAACTAGGAGGCACCAATAAAGTGACTTAAAACATTTAGTACACTGTCCACACCGCTCAATCCTAGCAGAATCAGAGTCGGGGAGAGAGAGAGAGAGAGAGTGCTGGAGTAACTCAGCGGGTCAGGCAGCATCTCTGGAGAACACGGATAGGTGACATTTTGGGTCGGGACCCTTCTTCAGACTGATTGTAGTTGGGTGGGGGGAGGAGAGAGAAAGAAAGCTGGAAGAGAGGTGGGGGCGGGACAAAGACTGGCGAGTGATGGGTGGGTAGGAAAATAACTGCAGATGCTGGTCTCAATCGAAGGTAGACACAAAATGCTGGAGTAACTCAGCAGGTCAGGCAGCATCTCTGGAGAGAGCGCGGAAACAGGCCCTTCGGCCCACCGGGTCCGTGCCGACCAGCGATCCCCGCACACTAACACTATCCTAAACACACTAGGGACAATTTTTACATTTACCCAGCCAATTAACCTACAAACCTGTACATCTTTGGAGTGTGGGAGGAAACCGAAGATCTCGGAGAAAACCCACGCAGGTCACGGGGAGAACGTACAAACTCCGTACAGACGGCGCCCGTAGTGGGGATGGAACCCGGGTCTCCGGCACTGCATTCGCTGTAAGGCGGCAACTCTACCGCTGCGCCACCGTGCCGCCCTGTGGGGAGTGGAATTCTCTGCCTCAGAAGGCAGTGGAGGCCAATTCTCTGAATGCATTCAAGAGAGAGCTAGATAGAGCTCTTAAGGATAGCGGAGTCGGGGTATTGGGAGAAGGCAGGAACGGGGTACTGATTGAGAATGATCAGCCATGATCACATTGAATGGCGGTGCTGGCTCGAAGGGCCGAATGGCCTCCTCCTGCACCTATTGTCTATTGAGTGAATGAGAAAGTGGGGTAAATGCAGAACTGGTGTGAACGGGTGTGCGAGATGGAGCTGGTGTACGGGGTGACCGCTAGGCGGCGTGGGCTCGGTGTTTCCGTGCTGTAACTCTAAACTACACCGCTACTGGTTGTTGCTTCTCCAGGTCTGGTGCGGTCAGAAGTCCTGCCTGTTGCACGAGCTGCCGGGCCATGAGAACTTCCTTTGCCCCGAGGGGCAGGTGTGCCGGGTCAGCCCCTGGATGAAGTGCTTCTCCCCTCCGTGCAACGACTGGGGGGTGTGTAACCCCTCCAACACTCTGCCCGTCCACGCCAAATGCCAGCCAGACAGCCGGCAGATGGACCACAACTGCGCCAAGATCACCCTCCTCTTCAACAAGGAGAAGGTGCCAAAGGTAAGGGTGGGGGGGATCAGGGTTGGGTTGGGTTCGGTTGGCCCGACAGTGCCGCCTGCCTTCAGTCCTGTGTTCAACCCTTCCTCCTCATCATCGACGGTCACTTGCAGCGAGTGTGACTGTCCTCTCCATAGGGTCGGACACCTACCTGTGCCTGACTTCACACCTGACAATAAACTAAACTGAAACTAAACCTCCTCTGGTTTCACAATTTGCATCTTTTCAATCCTTTTGTTACGCACTTTTTTAAAAATCTGCCCTTTGTTCCAACTATCTGCCTATCAAAAACATTGGCAATTCGGTACGGGTGACAATAAACTAAACACTTTGTGTTGCTTTTTGGACGTTAACTTTGCTGAGAAGGTGCTCCTCCACTTCATAGGTTGCAGGAGCAGAACGAGGCCATTCGGCCCATCAAGTCTACTCTGCTATTCAATCATGGTTGATCTATCTATAGTTGTCTACTATCAGTAAAATGATCCCTTTTTGGACCAGTTTTGAGTCGACACCCACATTGAGGAGCTGAAGGCAGAGATTGTCAAACCTGTCTGGAGTAAGCTTGTTCAAAATGCCTCTGACTTTCCAGAAGGTTCCATCGTTGAACTTTATTGCCTTCCATCACAGTGTGGAATGTGGAATCCGCTGTGGTGGGTGTTCATGTTAAATATTATTTTATACTAGACCAAGTGTAGTCTGGGCCCAAATCTCTCCTGCATTGGTGCAGCACCCTCTCCTCCACTCTTCCCCCCCACCTCTCTACCCCCATCCCCTCTCCCTCCCCCCTCCTTCGCCCTCCCTCCTCCCCTCCCCCCTGATCCCTCCCCCCTCCTTTGCCCCCCCTCCTTCCCTCCCCCCTTGTCCCTCCCCCTCCCTCCCTCCCTCCCTAGGAGATAGATTTAAACTTTAAAATGTGAATAACTTAAAAAATATAACACCGATTTCAAAGAAACTTCTTCCATTAGCACCAAAGGGACGACGGTGAGTAAGGTGGGCCTACAATTGTCGCGCTATCATGTACCGTTTTGGCTGTAGTTCAGGAACAAACCATCAAACGAACGAGAGTTTTAGTATATCGATGGCTGTGTGTCTTGTTGCTTTTCACTTAGTATGGCTGTATGGTAACTCACATTTCACTGTGACAATAAATTGATCTTGAAATCTCTCTCTCTCTCAGCCCCTCTCCCCGTAACCCTTGGCACCTGCACTAATCGGTTACCTCTCCTGTCCTCCCCCACAGGGCATCACGGTGGAGTACATCTGCTCGGAGCTGAGGTACCTCACGGTGCTGCGTGGCCTGGCCGCCGAGCGGCCCCTGTTTGTGTTGTGCGACCTCACCAACACCAGCGACGATGCGGTGGAAGTGGCCGTGGTAGGTAACGCGCCGGAGTGGCCCTGTGCTTAATCACACAGATGTATGTTTTGTTTAGTTTAGAGGTACAGCGCGGAAACAGGCCCTTTAGTTTAGTTTAGTGTAGTTTACAGACACAGCGCGGAAACAGGCCCTTCGGCCCACCGGGTCCACGCCGACCAGCGATCCCCGCACACTAACACTATCCTACTACACACACCAGGGACAATTTTTTACATTTACCAAGCCAATTAACCTACAAACCTGCACGTCTTTGGAGTGTGGGAGGAAACCGAAGATCTCAGAGAAAACCCACGCAGGTCACGGGGAGAACGTACAAACTCCGTACAGACGGCGCCCGTAGTCGGGATGGAACCCAGGTCTCTAAACTAAAATTACCTGCAGACAGAGGAGATTAGTTTAACTTTGGCATGGACATTGTGGTTTCCTGTGGTTCTTGATTCCTCGACTCTGGGCAAAGGACTCTGTGCATTCACCCTATCTATTCCTCTCAAGATTTTAAACACCTCTATAAGATCACCTCCTGCGCTCCCAAGGAATAAAGTCCTAGCCTGCCCAACCTTTTGTGAGAACATTTGGACCATTTCTCTGGGGTGGGAGGGAGGGAGGGAGGGAGGGGAGGGGAGGGGAGTGATGGGCGGCACGGTGGCGCAGCGGTAGAGTTGCTGCTTTACAGCGAATGCAGCGCCGGAGACTCAGGTTCGATCCTGACTACGGGTGCTGCACTGTAAGGAGTTTGTACGTTCTCCCCGTCACCTGCGTGGGTTTTCTCCGAGATCTTCGGTTTCCTCCCACACTCCAAAGACGTACAGGTATGTAGGTTAATTGGCTGGGTAAATGTAAAAATTGTCCCTAGTGGGTGTAGGATAGTGTTAATGTGCGGGGATCGCTGGTCGGCACGGACTTGGTGGGCCGAAAAGGCCTGTTTCCGGCTGTATATATATGATATGATATGATATGAGGCATGTTGCTTGGCAGCCAGTTGTGTTCTTATGAAAGGTAGACACAAAATGCTGGAGTAACTCAGCGGCTCAGGCAGCATCTCGGGAGAGAAGGAATGGGTGATGTTTTGAGGCGGTCCCTCGACATCAGTCTGAAGAAGGATCTCGACCCGAAACGTCGCCCATTCCTTCTCTCCAGAGATGCTGCCTGACCCGCTGAGTTACTCCGGCATTTTGAGTCTACCTTCGATTTGAACCAGCACCTGCAGTTTTTATGTTCTTATCAATGTTATTCTGTTCTCGTCTCTCCAGTCGTTTGCTGAGCAGGCGGGGCCCCAGGGACAGGACGGGGCGCTGATTCGGGAGGCTGTGACTAAGATGGTGGACAGCATCTCCAAGCGGAATAACAGCACCGTGATGCTGGCTGTCGTCGAGGTGAAGATAGAGACGGCGTATGTTCCTCTCTCCCAGCCAGGTAACGCCAACTCACCCTTTCACTGCTTTGTCCGAGCTGAGGGTTACTTTTATTATCTTCACGTGCACCGAGGTACAGTGAAAAGCTGTGTTCAGATCAGATAATATGATACATGAATGCAATCCGCTCAAACTCAGTACAACACGCAGTTAAGCTTATTATTATCAGGTGTACCGTGGTACAATGTAAAGTTTTTTGTTGCGTGCCCATTGAGTCTTTGAGAAGGTCCCACATAGGAGATTAGTGGCCCCTTGTTCTGGACTCCCCCAACATTGGGAACATGTTATCTGCCTCTAATGTGTCCAATCCCCTAATTATCTTATATGTTTCAATAAGATCCCCCCTCATCCTTCTAAATTCCAGTGTATACAAGCCCAATCGCTCCAGCCTTTCAACATACGACAGTCCCGCCATTCCGGGAATTAACCTAGTGAACCTACGCTGCACGCCCTCCATAGCAAGAATATCCTTCCTCAAATTTGGAGACCAAAACTGCACACAGTACTCCAGGTGCGGTCTCACCAGGGCCCGGTACAACTGTAGAAGGACCTCTTTGCTCCTATACTCAACTCCTCTTGTTACGAAGGCCAACATTCCATTGGCTTTCTTCACTGCCTGCTGAACCTGCATGCTTCCTTTCATTGACTGATGCACTAGGACACCCAGATCTCGTTGAACTCCCCCTCCTCCTAACTTGACACCATTCAGATAATAATCTGCCTTTCTATTCTTACTTCCAAAGTGAATAACCTCACACTTATCTACATTAAACTGCATCTGCCATGTATCCGCCCACTCACACAACCTGTCCAAGTCACCCTGCAGCCTTATTGCATCTTCCTCACAATTCACACTACCCCCCAACTTGGTATCATCTGCAAATTTGCTAATGGTACTTTTAATCCCTTCGTCTAAGTCATTAATGTATATCGTGAATAGCTGGGGTCCCAGCACCGAACCTTGCGGTACCCCACTGGTCACTGCCTGCCATTCCGAAAGGGACCCATTTATCCCCACTTCCTTGCTATTGAGGCAGTGCAGCGTTAATCCCCGGGATGGTGGTACTATCGTATGAAGAAAGATTGGAAAGACTGGGCTTGTATTCACTGGAATTTAGAAGGATGAGAGGGAATCTTATAGAAACGTATAAAATTATAAAAAGGACTGGACAAGTTAGATGCAGGAAAAATGTTTCCAATGTTGGGGGAGTCCAGAACCAGGGGCCACAGTCTAAGAATAAAGGGGAGGCCATTTCAAACTGAGGTGAGAAAGAAAATTCACCCAGAGAGTTGTGAATTTGTGGAATTCACAGAAGGCAGTGGAGGCCAATTCACTGGATGAATTTAAAAGAGAGTTAGATAGAGCTCTAGGGGCGAGTGGAATCAAGGGATATGGGGAGAAGGCAGGCACGGGTTACTGATTGTGGATGATCAGCCATAATCACAATGAATGGCGGTGCTGGCTGAAGGGCCAAATGGCCTCCTCCTGCACCTATTTTCTATGTTTCTAGAGTGCACAGGCTTAAGGTGGGAGGGGAGAGATTTAAGAGGGAACTCAGGGGCAACTTTTTTTCACTCAGATGGTAGTCTGTATCTGAATGAGCCGTCAGTGGAAACTATGCAAACACAATAGCAACTTTTAAGACATCTGGTTGGGTATATGGACAGGGAGGGTTCAGAGGAAATCATGTATAGTCTTTCCGCTGACTGGATAGCGCGCACCAACAAAAGCTTTTCACTGTACCTCGGTGCACGTGACAATCATGAACCGAACTAAGCAAAACAAAACAAAACCTTTCCTATCCACATAGTTGTTCTGAAGAAGGTTCTCGACCCAAATCATCACCGATTCCTTCTCTCTGGGGATGCTGCCTGTCATAGAGTGATACAGTGTGAAAACAGGCCCTTCGACCCGACTTGCCCACACCGGCCAACAATGTCCCAGCTACACATCCCACCTGCCTGCGTTTGGTCCATATCCCTCCAAACCCATCCTATCCATGTACCTGTCTAACTGTTTTTTTAAATGTTGGGCTAGACTCTGCCTCAACTACCTCCTCTGGCAGCTTGTTCCACACACCCACCCCCCTCTGTGTGAAAAAGCTACCCCTCGGATTCCTATTAAATCTTTTCCCCTTCACCTTGAACCTGTGTCCTCTGGTCCTCGATTCCCCGACTCTGGGTAAGAGACTCTGTATATAATAATAATATAAATAATATATAAATAATAATTCAATTTTCAATTCAATTTCAATTTAAAATACTTTATTGGCATAATAAGATACATCATTATATTGCCAAAGTATAGAACATAACATACATATTTAAAATGCATGAATATAAAAGCAAGTGTACAATGCATGGGTCGATATGCCCCTGTACATATATATATATATTCACGCAATACATTTATAGCCTTTTATTGATTGCTACTCGTTCTTGCAGTTGTAAACAGTACAGCAAGGTAGCACGTTTAGTAGGTCAATATTAATTTCCTTAGTGTCAATTTATGTATGAGTGTATGTGTACATGTTGATAATTCACTGTCTCTCAGGTTGTGGCATGCTGTTACAATATATATGATATATATGTATAAAGTACCTTTATTGGCATCCAAAAACATGTTTTTGGACGAAATTACGTTATCCACAGTCAACAATGAGAGGCAATAAAAGAGAAAGCAATAAAACACACAATCACAAAAACCGACGTAAAACAAGAAGCATCGGTCACGTGTGCGTTTACGTGTGATGTTGTGGGGCTGAGTTACTAGCGTAGCTGTTGTGTGTTGGCCACCTGTGCAGGGTACCTGGTGCCGGTGCTGAGCGTTTCCTTCGGCATGGTCTGGTTGATCTGCATCATCATCTGCGTGTGGTGGACGAGGAAGAGGCGTAAAGAGCGTGAGAGGAGCCGCCCGCCCATGGAGGACACGGTGAACAATCAGTGGGAGCCCCTCAAGCCCATCAGGAACCCCATTGAGAACGCGCACGGCCGCAGGGACATTCAGTACGAGTGCAAGAACCTGATGCCCACCGCCGCCGCCGGCCGGACTCTGGCGCTGGGCGAGGACAGTGAGGAGGACAAGTTCCCCTCACAGAGATGTACAATCACATTCATGCCTGCTAAAGGCGACCTTAAGTCATCGCAGTGTTCCCCAGCCAAGCAGCCACACCGGACAGGGAAGAGAGACAACCGCTGTGTGAAAAATGTGAATGCAGCAAACCATGAAGGAGGTAAGGAGCTCTCTGTGTGAGTGAAGAAGGGGAGGGGAGGGGCTGCTTCCTGCCTACAGGGTTTTTTTCTTAAAAAAAACAAAAAAAGAGAGGGAGAGAGAGAAAGAAAGAGAGAAAAGTACAAAGGGAAAGGGGGGAAATTGAGATACACTTCTCATTGAGACTGAAAGCAGTGGCCTTCAAGCCCAGTGTCTCTTTCTTTTTGGTGTGTTTAGAGAGCATTTATTTACCAGTGTCTCCTCAAATCTTGTATAAATTATTTGTCAGGTGTCAAGGCCTCTTTGCCAGTTGCTATCTTCGTAGTTAATCTCTCGTGGAGGTTCACTGGGGGGAGATGGGAGGGATGGGACCCTGGGCACTGCACCGCAAATGGACGAGGAATCCAGCTTGATTTTTTCTATTCCTATAAGCGCCCCCTCTTTCTCTCTCTCTCTCTCTCTTTCTCTCTCGCGCGCGGTGCTTTGGAGCAGCCTGCTGTTTACATAAGGGCTCTCGGCTGGTTGCATCGTAGTGTATTCTTTTGTGTATTGTCACCTCTGGGCTGGGGCGCTCCCAGGAACCGCAAACCAGGGATCGCTCACTGACCCTCCCGCCCGCCCGCCCGGCCTCGCTGGGGGCCCGGTCTCGCTGGGGGCCCGGTCTCGCTGGGGGCCCGGCCTCGCTGTGGGCCCGGCCTCGCTGGGGGCCCGGTCTCACTGGGGGCCCGGTCTCGCTGGGGGCCCATTCTCCTCGGGACCTCTTCAGCCCCATTGACAGGGGAAGGGGTCGTAGGATCGTGCAAACACTTACCCCCCCCCCCCCCCCCCCCCCCCCCCCCCCGGTCTCGCACACACACACACACACGGACGCCCATGCACACGCGCGTACACCCTCACTCACTCACACACGCATTCACACGCTCACTCACACACACACGTACTTGGCGGGCTTGTTGCCATCAGAATTCGCTGCCCCATTGATCCTGGCAAGATTCCGTCCGGTTTGCCATCGCTTTGGGGAGAGGGAGGAGAGGGGTTTTTGTGTAGAAAGGATGAGAGAGAGAGAGAGAGAGAGAGAGAGAGAGAGAGAGAGAGAGAGGGGGAGAGAGGGGAGGAGGGGGAAGGGGACCTGTGATGTGATCAGATGTGGAGTTCTCTGCTCTGGAACCATCATCGCCGACTCTGGGCTTAGAGCGGTAGGAAGCTTGGCTTCCGAGCCTTGCAGGGAGAGGAGACATCAGGCTGCAAGAGAGCAAAGTTTCCCTGCAAACAACAACACAAAACTAAAGTGCCTTGTCGTAGCCAGCCCTGCATTTACGTAGCGCCTTACCTACGTGTGTGGGGTGACCCTAATGGTGGCTGGGTGTTGTACACGCGTGATCCCCTCGAGGGAGCTCAGTGAGATTCCTGGCAATATCTTGGTGAGATGGTGCCCAGAGGTGACTCCAGCATTGCCGCTACCTGGAGTTAATTGTAGCAACTGTCAAAGACTCTCCTGCTGATAGTTTTTTTTTTTACATATATAAATATATTAAAGGTGAACTATGTATCTTCCATACTGACCTATCATAAACGATTGTATGATCAAACCTTTTGTACATATGTATATATTTAAGGAATCTGTGTATATTTGATTGAATAACTTAAGACAGATATTAATTCAAGTTTGCTTAGATGCCATTCCTTCATTTATGTTTGAGAAAACAAGGGGAGTTAGTGGCATTTCTCTCTCGCCTCATCCTACCCTGCCTGGCCTTTCCATCTTTTAACATTCGACTGAAGGTCAGTTCATCATTTTTAAAAAGAAAAACTAACAAGAGAGATTATTCTGAAGCTTTGGTGACTGTGCGACCACCTGGGTATTGCTTCACCAAGTCACAGCCGGGTTGAGGGCGGTCGTGGTTGTACGTGGTCAACTCGTGGTTGTACGTGGTCAACTCGTGGTTGTACGTGGTCAACTCCTGGTTGTACGTGGTCAACTCGTGGTTGTACGTGGTCAACTCGTGGTTGTACGTGGTCAACTCGAGAGGCCACTCTGTTCTTGGGGAACAGGGAGCATCAACGGAGGTGGCGGAAACGTGAGACGTCGATCGGTGTTGACTCTTTTCCAATCCCACCTTGAGTCACATCGTGCATAAAGTCCCGGTCGCCTTTCCCAGCCTTCAGTTTAGGACGCTGTATGGGCGCGCACATCAAAGTCAGTACCTCGTGTCATCTACTGAGATATGAAGCTTTCCAATTGCCCCAAACTGAAATATCTATTCCACTTTCTTGCCTTCCCCACTAACCTCATTACCCTGCCTCTACCCCTCGTGGTCAAGTTGAACCCAAGTTGAGGAACAGTGAGGAAAAGGGCATTGCTGAGTGGTTACCTCCCCCAGTCTCTCCGCCTCTCCCCTCCCCACCCTCACTTTCTGTTTCCTACCTCTGCTGGAAAATGCTACCTTTGTGTACCAAGACAAAATATATTTCTGCTTTGAGCAGAGGGGGAAAAAATGAAGGGATCAATCTGTTTTTTCTATATTTTATAAAAATTGCTTTATGTTCCAGTGCAAAAATTGTAAATAATTTTTAAAAAAAGAGAGACGGTTTCAAAATAGTTTGAGAAAAAATTCTGATCGAGATTACTTAGCTGACGAGACTCATGGAGGGATCCATAATACTGCAATCTCGGTTTGTTTGTGTGTGTTTTTTTTTTTTAACCTAAACTTTATTGCAAACTCTTTGGGTTAAACGCAGACCTATCCTGAACCAGAGTAGACATGACTGGATGTGTGCTTTGTATTCATATATTCCATTGACAAGCTGTTTCTAAATGCTCGAAATTCTGTCTGAATTACGGACGAGAGGTGTTCTTTTCCTTTGCAAATCACGTATACAAAAGCTGGCTGTAACTGTGAGAGGTGGAGAGGTAATCTTTAAAGGAATGGGGTTGAAGAAAATATCTTCATTCTAAAAGAAAGTTAAAAAAAAAATATTGCAAGAACAATTTATGTATGGATTCTGAATAAAGTTGTAATTTTTTTGTATCAGGACATCGCATTGCTTTGCAGAAGTCCTCTGTTCATGTATTGCATTTTGTTTGATATCTTCTTAGAGATAACTTTCAAAAAAAAAGTAACTATTTATTAAAACGTTTTATATTAACGTCTTCCGTCGTGTCTTGTGGTTTTATTCTTGGGAGATATGGGATGGGGTTTAACACGGAGGGGGGGAAGTGCTGGAGGAACTCAGCGGGTCAGGCAGCATAGAAACATAGAAACATAGAAAATAGGTGCAGGAGTCGGCCATTCGGCCCTTCGAGCCTGCACCGCCATTCAATATGATCATGGCTGATCATCCAACTCAATATCCTGTACCTGCCTTCTCTCTATATCCCCTGATCCATTTAGCCACAAGGGCCACATCTAACTCCCTCTTAAATATAGCCAATGAACTGGCCTCAACTACTTTCTGTGGCAGAGAATTCCACAGATTCACCGCTCTCTGTGTGAAAAAAAACTTCCTCATCTCAGTCCTAAAAGACTTCCCCCTTATCCTTAAACTGTGACCCCCTGTTCTGGACTTCCCCAACATCGGGAACAATCTTCCTGCATCTAGCCTGTCCAACCCCTTAAGAATTTTGTAAGTTTCTATAAGATCCCCCCTCAATCTTCTAAATTCCAGCGAGTACAAGCCGAGTCTATCCAATCTTTCTTCATATGAAAGTCCTGCCATCCCAGGAATCAATCTGGTGAACCTTCTCTGTACTCCCTCTATGGCAAGAATGTCTTTCCTCAGATTAGGATCTGTGGACTGAATGGACGGGTCACGTTTCGGGTCGGGACTGTTGGAGTGGGGGGGGGGGGGTGGGAGAAAGCTGGGAAAGAGAAGGGGGGGGCAGGACAAAGCGTGGCAGGTAATAGGTGGACACAGGTGTGTGATGGCAAGTTCAATCCTTTCCAATGAAGTCGTTTCCACTTGCCATCACTTCACAGAGAGTCGGAGTGATCGATCTCGACGCAGAGCCCCAACAGAGAGTTTAGTTTATTTGGTCATTTATTGAAGTAGTTGTACAAAACAGGGCAGTAACTCCCCACTCTTCAACTCTCGTCATAGGTCTGGTACCTCACCAGGCTCCTCCTTGTCTGACCCCTCCCGTCTCTGCCTCTATCAGAGATCGTACCTGGTTCAGGCTCCTCCCAGTCCATTATGAACATATATGTATTCATGTGAAAGACTGGAGCGACTGGGCCTACAGTGGAAAATCCTACACTGGAATTTAAAAGGTTGAGAGGGAATCTTATCGAAACGTATAAGATTATTAAGGGGTTGGACACGTTAGAGGCAGGAAACATGTTCCCAATGTTGGGGGAGTCCAGAACCAGGGGCCACACAGTTTAAGAATAAGGGGTAGGCCATTTAGAACTGAGATGAGGAAAAACTTTCTCAGTCAGAGAGTTGTAAATCTGTGGAATTCTCTGCCTCAGAAGGCAGTGGAGGCCAATTCTCTGAATGCATTCAAGAGAGAGCTAGATAGAGCTCTTAAGGATAGCGGAGTCAGAGGGTATGGGGAGAAGGCAGGAACGGGGTACTGATTGAGAATGATCAGCCATGATCACAGTGAATGGCGATGCTGGCTCGAAGGGCCGAACAGCCTCCTGCACCTATTATCTATTGTCTCACCACAACCTCCAAGTGTTCAAAAATAATACAGCAAGAAACAAAATAATATAAGATGCTAAACAGTGAGCACAAACACAAATGGCCCCTACATGGTGAATGGGGGGGTTGATTAGCAGATGGGTGGAGCAAGGCCGGAGGTGAAAAGAAGACAAACGGGCATCAGGTGTGCAGCACGGTGGCGCAGCGGTAGAGTTGCTGCCTCACAGCGCCAGAGACCTAGGTTCCAACCCGACTACGGGCGCCGTCTGTACGGAGTTTGTACGTTCTCCCCGTGACCTGGGTGGGTTTTCTCCAAGATCTTCCGTTTCCGCCCACACTCCAAAAACGTGCAGGTGAATTGTAGATGGATTGGCTTGGTGTCATTGTAAATTGTCCCAAGTGTGTGTAGGGTGGTGCTGGTGTACGCGGGGATCGCTGGTCGGCATGGGCTCCATGAGCCGAAGGGCCTGTTTCCTCGTTGTATCTCTATACTAAAGTTGAGATGAGTTGTGAAATGTAAAGACAGGAACGCAGGGGATGGGGGGGGGTATAGTGGGAGAAAAGGGTTTGCTTTGGGAGGAGGGGGGGGGGGGTAGCCAAGAAAGGTGGGGGGGGGTTATTAGAAACAGAAAATAGGTGCAGGAGGAGGCCATTTGGCCCTTCGAGCCAGCACCGCCATTCATTGTGATCATGGCTGATCATCCACAATCAGTAACCCGTGACTGCCTTCTCCCCATATCCCTTGATTCCACTAGCCCCTAGAGCTCTATCTAACTCTCTTTTTAAATTCATCCAGTGAATTGGCCTCCACTGCCCTCTGTGGCAGAGAATTCCACAAATTCACAACTCTCTGGGTGAAAAAGTTTCTTCTCACCTCAGTTTTAAATGGCCCCCCCTTTATTCTTAGACTGTGTGGCCCCTGGGTCTGGATTCCCCCAACATTGGGAACATTTTTCCTGCAGCTAGCTTGTCTAGTCCTTTTATAATTTTATACGTCTCTATAAGATTCCCTCTCATCCTTCTAAACTCCAGTGAACACAAGCCCAGTCTTTCCAATCTTTCCTCATATGACAGTCCCGCCATTCCGGGGATTAACCTCGTGAACCTACGCTGCACTGCCTCAATAGCAAGGACGTCCTTCCTCAAATTAGGAGACCAAAACTGCACACAATACTCCAGATGTGGTCTCACCAGGGCCCTGTACAACTGCAGAAGAACCTGTTTACTCCGAAACTCGAATCCTCTCGCTATGAAGGCCATTAGCTTTCTTCACTGCCTGTTGTACCTGCACGCCAACTTTCAGTGACTGGTGTACAAAGACACCCAGGTCTCGTTGCAATTCCCTTTCACCTAACCTGACACCATTGAGATAATAATCTGCCTCCTTGTTTTTGCCGCTAATGTGGATAACCTTGGACAATTCAATGTTCATATTGTTTGATTTAATGCTTAGCTGACTGTATCTGGGCTTGACAAGATTAGTTAGTGGGCTGACACCAAGCTGCTTTGCGAAGGGGATTTGGTGGTTTACCCAATTGCCTATTAGGGAGTAGGTGTTTAGTTTATTGTCAAGTGCACAGAGGTACAGTGAAAAGCTTTTGTTGCGTTCTAACCAGTCGGTGGTAAGACTATACATGAATACAATCGAGCATCCACAATATACAGATACATACAATGATGAAAAGGAATAACGTTTAATGCAAGATCAAGTCCAGAAAAGTCTGATTAAAGATAGTCCAAGGGTCTTCAATGAGTTTAGTTTAGAGATACAGCGCGGAAACAGGGCATTTCAGCCCACCAGGTCCGCGCCGACCAGCGACCCACGCACATTAACACCATCTTACACCCATTAGGGACAATTTTTACATTTGCCCAGCCAATTAACCTACAAACCTGCACATCTTTGGAGCGTGGGAGGAAACCGAAGATCTCGGAGAAAACCCACGCAGGTCACGGGGAGAACGTACAAACTCCGTACAGACGGCGCCCGTAGTCGGGATGGAACCCGGGTCTCCGGCGCTGCATTCGCTGTAAGGCAGCATCCGTGACCGCCCAAATAGCTGAGGACCGCTCTCTAGCTGGTGATAGGACGGTTCAGTTGCATGATAACAGCTGGGGGAAAAAACTGCCCCTGAATCTGGAGGTGTGCGTTTTCACACTTCTGTACCTCTTGCCAGAAGGGAGAAGAGATGTCTGACCGCAAGCCTTGGCAAGGCCAGCAGCATAATCAGGGTGAGTCTCACTCCCACCCGGTCACTCCCTCTTTTCCCCTCCCATCTGGCAAGAAATACAGAAGTGTAAGATCACACACCTCCAGATTCAGGGCCGATTTCTTCCCGGCTGTTGCCAGGTCTGACACTGACGTATACATCCGGAGCTGAGATGCTGTTCTTGCTCCGAGATTCTATCGCAATCCTTTGGTGACTTTTTACTTTGTTGTCCAGCCAGACAACGCCGGCTCATGTAAACTACCTCCGCCTCACCTTGTCAATCTTTGGATTATCTCACGCTCTTTGTCTTTTCATCTCTGACCTTTGACCAACCATCTGCCTATCAACGCCCCTCCTCACCTGTATCCACCTGTAATTCTCCGATGTTAGTTAACTAACGTACAAAGAACTACCCCCTCTTCTTCCCCTCCATTGTTTCACTCTCCCTTCCCGGTGCCCCACCTGGATTTGTAATGATTTCCCCCCCCCACCCCCTACCCATCCATCTATATTCCTTCCTTTGACTTACCAATTTGTACTCACATAGAAAATAGGTGCAGGAGGAGGCCATTTGACCCTTTGAGCCAGCACCGCCATTCATTGTGATCATGGCTGATCATCCACAATCAGTAACCCGTGACTGCCTTCTCCCCATATCCCTTGATTCCACCAGCCTCTAGAGCTCTATCTAACTCTCTTTTAAATCCATCCAATGAATTGGCCTCCACTGCCCTCTGTGGCAGAGAATTCCACAAATTCACAACTCTCTGGATGAAAAAGTTTCTTCTCATCTCAGTTTTAAATGGCCTCCCCTTTATTGTTAGACTGTGTGGCCCCTGGTTCTGGACCCCCCCAACATTGGGAACATTTTTCCTGCATCTAGCTTGTATAGTCCTTTTATAATTTTGTACGTCTCTCTATAAGATCCCCTCTCATCCTTCTAAACTCCAGGGAATACAAGCCCAGTCTTTCCAAACTCTCCTCATATGACAGTCCCGCCATCCCGGAGATTAAACTGGTGAACCTACGCTGCACTGCCTCAATAGCAAGGACTTCCTTCCTTAAATTATGAGATGAAAACTGCAGACAATCCTCCAGATGTGGTCTCACCAGGGCCCTGTACAACTGCAGAAAGACCTCTTTGCTTCTATACTCAACTCCTCTCGCTATGAAGGCCAACATGCCATTAGCTTTCTGTCCCTATGGGGCCATTTTGTTATCGGGAGTTGTTGGATCGGCTGGGGCTTGAGAGAGTACGAGGCTGAGACGTGACCTTATTAAGGTCCACACGATTGATGGGCATGGAGAAACTAAATGCTCTCAGACTTTTTTCCAAGGTGGAGGATTCTAAAACTAGAGGGCATAAGCTTAAGGTAAGATGGGAGAGATTTAAGAGAGATCTCAGGGGCAATGTTTTCCGCTCAGAGTGTGATCCATATCTGGAACGAGCTGCCAGAGGAAGCTATAGAAGCAGATTCAATTATAACTTTTAATAGACATTTGGAAAGATATCTGTATAGGGTGGGTACAAAGTGATATGGGCCAAATGGGGGTAGCCCAGTATGTCAACTTAGAATGGACAAGGTGGGCCGAAGGGCCTGTTTATGTGCTGTACCCCCCTATGACTTGTACGATGGGCAGCAAGGACAAGGTGGGCCGAATGGCCTGTTTCCACGCTCTATGACTCATGGAGGGGGAGAGCAGGGAGGGGGGGAGAGTTTGTTTCCATGGGTCCAAGTGTCTGGAATTATGGACAGAGTCAATGTTACAGGCTGAGGTCTAAAGGCCATTCAGCCCTTCTCTTCCTGCTGTCCAATGGGGAGGGGGCGGGGATGAGTGAGCGCCACACTGGGGGGGGGCAGGGGTGAGGGGGCAGCAGGGATGATGGGGTCGCACTGTGGGGGGGCGGGGGTGTGGGATGGGCGGGGGTGAGGGGAGGGGCGGGGGTGAGGGAGGGGCGGGGGTGAGGGAGGGGCGGGGGTGAGGGAGGGGCGGGGGGTGAGGGAGGGGCGGGGGTGAGGGAGGGGCGGGGGTGAGGGAGGGGCGGGGGTGTGGGATGGGCGGGGGTGAGGGAGGGGGCGGGGGGGTGAGGGAGGGGCGGGGGTGAGGGAGGGGCGGGGGTGAGGGAAGGGCGGGGGTGAGGGAGGGGCGGGGGTGTGGGATGGGCGGGGGTGAGGGAGGGGCGGGGGTGAGGGAGGGGCGGGGGTGAGGGAGGGGCGGGGGTGAGGGGGGGCGGGGAGGGGGTGAGGGAGGGGCGGGGGCGGGGGAGGGGCGGGGGCGAGGGAGGGGCGGGGGCGAGGGAGGGGGCGGGGCGAGGGAGGGGCGGGGGTGAGGGAGGGGCGAGGGAGGGGCGGGGCGGGGGGAGGGGCGGGGGCGAGGGAGGGGCGGGGGCGGGGGCGAGGGAGGGGCGGGGGCGAGGGAGGGGCGGGGGCGAGGGAGGGGCGGGGGCGAGGGAGGGGCGGGGGCGAGGGAGGGGCGGGGGCGAGGGAGGGGCGGGGGCGAGGGAGGGGCGGGGGGCGAGGGAGGGGCGGGGGGCGAGGGAGGGGCGGGGGAGAGGGAGGGGCGGGGGTGAGGGAGGGGTGGGGGTTGAGGGAGGGGCGGGGGGTGAGGGAGGGGTGGGGGGTGAGGGAGGGGCCGGGGTGAGGGAGGGGCGGGGGTGTGGGAGGGGCGGGGGTGAGGGAGGGGCGGGGGTGAGGGAGGGGCGGGGGTGAGGGAGGGCCGCACTGTGGGAGGGGCGGGGGTGAGGGAGGGCCGCACTGTGGGAGGGGCGGGGGTGAGGGTGGGGTGGGGGTGAGGGAGGGGTGGGGGTGAGGGAGGGGCGGGGGTGAGGGAGGGGCGGGGGTGAGGGAGGGGCCGCACTGTGGGGGGGGGCGGGGGTGAGGGAGGGGCGGGGGTGAGGGAGGGGCGGGGGTGTGAGGGAGGGGCGGGGGTGAGGGAGGGGTGGGGGTGAGGGAGGGGCGGGGGGTGAGGGGGGGCCGCACTGTGGCGGGGGGGGGCGGAGCAGAGGGTGTGTTGTGCCGTAAACACTGTTAAACAAATGCATCCAGGTTTTCCCACAGGGAGCGGCCAGAAACACGGATGGGGACGGGGAAGAGGCAAGTCCCTGAGGAAGCTGGAAAAGGATCTGCCAGGAAGGCATTCGCTGGGGTGTGAGGAGACGAGGTGGGGAATATAACCAACTCAGTTGCTCTTCCAAGGGGCTAGCACGGATTGGATGGGTTAAAGGGCCTCCGATGTTGTCATTGTGTGACATTCCGTCTGCTCGTCCTGCTTTCCCGAGTCAGGATCCTGTCTCATCACCTCTCAACCCCATCCCCTCCAATGGAAACACTCTAGCTCTGCAGACTAATCGTAGAGAGGACTCCTTTACCCACGGAACCAGCTCCAGGCGATCTCTGACTTACACCGTCTCACACTCAAGTGCAGCACCCATTCTTGCTTCAATACAGTCGGGCGGTCACGTTGGCGCAGCGGTACAGTTACTGCCTTACAGCGAATGCAGCGCCGGAGACCCGGGTTCCATCCCAACTACGGGTGCTGTCTGTACGGAGTTTGTACGTTCTCCCCGTGACCTGCGTGGGTTTTCTCCGAGATCTTCGGTTTCCTCCCACACTCCAAAGACGTGCAGGTTTGTAGGTTAATTGGCTGGGCAAATGTAAAAATTGTCCCTAGTGGGTGTAGGATGGTGTTAGTGTGCGGGGATCGCTGGTCGGCAAATCTCATCTTCCCCAATGATATTGAATGGTCTTCTTGTAAGCTACCTCAACCTATCCCAATAGGAATCGGACAGGAATCCAGGGATCAATATTACTGTTAATGGACTCTTGGCTGGGCCTCTCATAGGCTAGTGATGAGTACCGCCTTAACCTACCTGATCTCCCGGTGGCTCAGCACTTCAACTCGCCCTCCCCACTCCCAGTCTGACCTTTCTGTCCTGGGCCTCCTCCATTGTCAGAGTGAGGCCCAGCGCAAATTGGAGGAACAACACCTCATATTTCGCTTGGGTACCTCATATTTCTCTAACTTCAGATAGTCCCTGCTTTCCCCTCTCTCTCTATCCCCTCCCTCTTCCAGTTCTCCCACTAGTCTTCCTGTCTCCGACTACATTCTATCTTTGTCCCGCCCCCTCCCCTGACATCAGTCTGAAGAAGGGTCTCGACCCGAAACGTCACCCATTCCTTCTCTCCCGAGATGCTGCCTGACCCGCTGAGTTACCCCAGCATTTTGTGTCTACCTTCAATGAATTCCAAATGATCCAAGCTTTATCTTTTGCATTATCCGATGGACTCATAGAACCGTACAGCACAACAAAAGACCCTTCTCCTCTCATGATTTTGTACACCTCTATAAGATCTCCCCTCATCCTCCTGCGCTCCATGGAATAGAGACCCAGCCTACTCAACCTCTCCCTGTAGCTCACACCCTCTAGGCCTGGCAACATCCTCGTAAATCTTCTCTGAACCCTTTCAAGCTTGACAATATCTTTCCTATAACATGGTGCACAACTACAAAAGCCTGCATTTATATAGCACCGTACAACCTCTCACACGGCTGGTGCTCAGTCTGCCTTGGCCTATGCAATCTCCTGGTTGCCAAACACTCGCCCTCCCACTCCCACACTGACCTTTCTGTCCTGGGCCTCCTCCATTGTCAGAGTGAGTCCCAGCGCAAATTGGAGGAACAGCACCTCATATTTCACTTGGGCAGCTCACACCCCAGCGGTACGAACATTGACTTCTCTAACTTCGGGTATCCCTTGCAACCCCCTCCCTCTCCCCCATCCCTCCCCCAACCTGGTCGTTGTACTAGTTTCACTGTCGTCGTGTTGAGTTCCTCTGTCTAGCACGGTGGTGCAGCGGTAGAGTTGCTGCCTCATAGCGCCGGAGACCCGGGTTCCATCCCGACTACGGGCGCTGTCTGTACGGAGTTTGTACGTTCTCCCCGTGACCTGCGTGGGTTTTCTCCGAGATCTTCGGTTTCCTCCCACACTCCAAAGACGTCCAGGTTTGTAGGTTAATTGGCTGGGTAAATGTAATAATTGTCCCTCGTGTGGGATAGTGTTAATGTGCGGGGATCACTGGTCAGCGCGGACCCAGTGGGCCGAAGGGCCTGTTTCCGCGCTGTATCTCTAAAACTAAACTAAACTAAACCCCACAGCCAACAATGGAGCATTGTGGGCCCCACAATTCCTTGATTGTTGTTGCTTTCTGCAAATCTTTCATTCATGTCTCCTAAGTACCATCGACATCTCTCATTCCCGTCTCCCCTGACTATTCCTTCTCTCCAGAGGTGTTGCCTATCCCGCTGAGTTCCTCCAGCGTTGTGTGTCTGTCGTCCCCACAGGGACTCACAGGAGAAGAAGGAGAATTAGCTGTGGAGAGCATGGGAGCTCTGCTGAATCCACAAAGATACAGCACGGAAACAGGCCCTTCGGCCCACCGAGTCCACGCCGACCATCGATCGCCCGTTCACACTAGATCTAGTTATCTCATCCACTCCCTGCACACCGGGGGTAATTTACAGAGGGGCCACTTAAGCTAACCCGCACGTCTTTGGGATGTGGGGGGAAACCGGAGCACCCGGAGGCAACCCACATGGTCACAGGAAGAACGTGCAAACTCCACACACAGACAGCGCCCGTGGTCAGGATCGATCCGGGTCTCTGGCGCTGTGATCGCTGCACCACCGTGCCGCCCAATCTCTCTGCAATTCCTTGTAGCCTCGGGCAGACCTGTCCGCGATGCATCCCAACAACGTGTCACCACTAAGGTTGCCAACTGTCCCGTATTAGCCAGGACATCCCGTATTTGGGTTAAATTGCTTTGTCCCGTACGGGACCCGCCCGTGTCCCGAATTCAGCCGGGGGGCCGCTGAAGGCCCGGACACTGTAGGCCCGGACACTGTAGGCCCGGACACTGTAGGCCCGGACAGTGACGGTCCGGACACTGTAGGCCCGGACAGTGTAGGCCCGGACAGTGTAGGCCCGGACTGTAGGTCCGGACAGTGTAGATCCGGTCAGTCTAGGCCCGGATAGTGTAGGCCCGGGCAGTGTAGGCCCGGACAGTGTAGGTCCGGACAGTGTAGGTCCGGACAGTGTAGGCCCGGACAGTGTAGGCCCGGACAGTGTAGGCCTGGACAGTGTAGGCCCGGACAGTGTAGATCTGGACAGTGTAGGCCCGGACAGTGTAGGCCCGGACAGTGTAGGCCCGGACAGTGTAGGCCCGGACAGTGTAGGCCCGGACAGTGTAGGCCCGGACAGTGTAGGCCCGGACAGTGTAGGCCCGGAGGCCCGGGCGCTGCATAATGGAAGTTGCTTAGCAACCCGCCTCCCGGCCCGGGGCGACCGCCATTGGTGGAGCGGGAGTACGTGGCCGCTGGATGGGTGAGGTCACATGGGGCGCGGGGCGGTGACGTCCGCTTGTCCCTTATTTGGGAGTGAGATAGTTGGCAACCCCTAGTTACCACCCTCCTCCCTCAGATGATTCCCTCCTTCCCTCCCTCCCTCTTCACGCTCCGAGCTGTTCAGTCCCATCAAAGGATTACAAAACCACTTAGTCACAGGTGGCAACCCATGTTCAAAAATGCTCGCTGCTTATTCAGAGCCCACGCAACAAATGTCAAAGCCTACAAGCCTTGCCTTGCCCACTTGGGTCTCACCTTACAGTGACCTCCCAAGTCCTCCCACCTTTTATCCGGAATCTTCTGCCTCGGTGCGGTTTCATAAGCAGCTAAATAAACAGGCGTTGTCAGGATCAAGGGAAGAGGGGCGGTGGGGGGGGGGGTGGAAGGTAAAGGGATATCAAAGGCCCTTCCGATCCAGTTAGGTTTTACACATTAGAGATGTGTAGGAAGGAACTGCAGATGCTGGTTTACACCCGAAATAGACACAAAGTGCTGGAGTAACTCAGCAGGACCTGCAGCATCTCTGGAGAGAAGGAACGGGCGACGTTTCGGGTCGAGACCCTTCTTCAAACTCAAGGAGGTTCTCGACCAGAAACGTCACCCGTTCCATCTTCATAACAAGAGGAGTTGAGTATAGGAGCAAAGAGGTCCTTCTACAGTTGTACCGGGCCCTGGTGAGACCGCACCTGGAGTACTGTGTGCAGTTTTGGTCTCCAAATTTGAGGAAGGATATTCTTGCTATTGAGGGCGTGCAGCGTAGGTTCACTAGGTTAATTCCCGGAATGGCGGGACTGTCGTATGTTGAAAGGCTGGAGCAATTAGGCTTGTATACACTGGAATTTAGAAGGATGAGGGGGGAATCTTATTGAAACATATAAGATAATTAGGGGATTGGACACATTAGAGGCAGGAAACATGTTCCCAATGTTGGGGGAGTCCAGAACAAGGGGCCACAGTTTAAGAATAAGGGGTAGGCCATTTAGAACGGAGATGAGGAAGAACTGTTTCAGTCAGAGAGTGGTGAAGGTGTGGAATTCTCTGCCTCAGAAGGCAGTGGAGGCCAGTTCGTTGGATGCTTTCAAGAGAGAGCTGGTTAGAGCTCTTAAGGATAGCGGAGTGAGGGGGTATGGGGAGAAGGCAGGAACGGGGTACTGATTGAGAGTGATCAGCCATGATCGCATTGAATGGCGGTGCTGGCTCGAAGGGCTGAATGGCCTACTCCTGCACCTGTTGTCTATTGTCTATTATCTCTCCAGAGATGCTGCCTGACCCGCTGAGTTACTCCAGCATTTTGTGTCTAACTTACACTTTAGAGATACGGCCAATAAGTCCGCACCGGCCTGCGATCTCCCCGTACACTAGCACTATCCCACGCACACCAGCGACAATGTATAATTATTTTTTATCAAAGCTGATTAACTTACAAACCTGCACGTCTTTTGAGTTTGGGAGGAAACCGAAGCACCCGGAGAAAACCCACGCAGGTCACGGGGAGAACGTACAAACTCCGTACAGACGGCGCCCGTAGTCAGGATCGAACCCGGGTCTCCGGCGCTGTGAGGCAGCAACTCTACCTCTGCGCCACCGTGCCACTCGTCAACAATTCGTTGACCTTCATCAGTCCGGGTATTAAGTGTAGAAATTGGGATGTTACGCTACGGTTGTAAAAGGCGTTGGTGAGGCCACGCTTGGAGTGAAGCGTCCAGTTTCGTTCACCCTGCTACAGGAAGGATGTCTTTACGCTGGAAATAATACAGAGAAGATTCACGTGGATGTTGCCAGGACTGAGGGCTTGAGCTACAGGGAGAGGTTGGGCAGGTTGGGACTCTATTCCCTGAAGCACAGGAGGATGAGGGGTGATCTCATGGAGATATATAAGATGATGAGGGGGATAGGATGAATGCACAGAGTATTTTATCCAGGGTGGGAGGATCAAGGGCCAGAGGACATCGGTTAAGATGAGAGGCATAGAGTTTAAAGGAGATTTCCTGCCTTCTCCCCATACCCCTTCACTCCGCTATCCTTAGAACGGAGATGAGGAAGAACTTTTTCTTAGAACGGAGATGAGGAAGAACTTTTTCAGTCAGAGAGTGGTGAAGGTGTGGAATTCTCTGCCTCAGAAGGCAGTGGAGGCCAGTTCGTTGGATGCTTTCAAGAGAGAGCTGGATAGAGCTCTTAAGGATAGCGGAGTGAGGGGGTATGGGGAGAAGGCAGGAACGGGGTACTGATTGAGAATGATCAGCCATGATCACATTGAATGGTGGTGCTGGTTCAAAGGGCCGAATGGCCTCCTCCTGCACCTATTGTCTATTGTCTATTGTCTATTGAGATGTGCGATGCTTATTGAATCGGATTGAATAGAATTGAATAGGTTTATTGGCCAAGTATGTACACACACAAGGAATGTGCCTTGGTGCTCCGCTCGCAAGTAACAACACGAACATACAGTAAATAATTAAGAATAAAACATAAAACATGAAAACATTAAGAATACAACATTACAGTTTAAACATGTGAGTGAAATAAACCAGAGCAGAAAGAGATGACAGACTTTTGGTTGTTGAGTAGAGCCACTACTCGCTGTGTTTATGTCCGGCTGTGGCTGCTTTGACAGACCGGAGTGGCCTTCCAGAGGGAAGTGCTTGTATAGAGAGGGCGGTGGATGCCAGGGGTGGTGGTGGAGGCAGATACGATAGTGGAGTTTCAGAGGCTTTTGGACACGCAGGGAATGGAGGGATATGGGTTTTGTGCAGGCGGATAAGAGTTGTTCTTGGCCTCGTGTTCAGCACAGACCTTGTGTGCTGAAAGGCCTGTTCCTGTGGTGTACTGTTCTGTGTTGTGTGTCCAATGTTCTGTCTCGCCAGTCCTGCCATCCCGGGAATTAACCTAGTAAACCTACGCTGCACGCTCTCAATAGCAAGAATATCCTTCCTCAAATTTGTGCTGAGTTGTGCATTTTGGTAATAAGAATAAAGGCGTAGATTATTTTCTAAATGGAGAGAGAATCCAAAAATCGTAGGGTTCAAAGGAACTCGGGAGTGCTGGTGAAGGACTCCCAAAAAGTTCATTTGCAAGTCGAATCGGTAGCAATGAAAGCAAATTTAATGCTGCCAATTTATATCAAGAGGACTGGAATACAAAAACAGGGATGTAATGCTGAGGCTGTATAAGGTGCTGGGTCAAGCCACATTTGGAATATTGTGAGCGAAACTGGGCCCCATATCTGAGGAAGGATGTGCTGACTCTGGAGAGGGTCCAGAGGAGGTTTACAAGGATGATCCCAGGAATGAGTGGGTTAACCTGTGATGAGCGTTTGTCAGCACTGGGCCTGTACTCGCTGGAATTTAGATGGTTGAGGGGAACCTCATTGAAACTTACAGAATAGTGAAAGGCCTGGATAGAGTGGATGTGGAGAGGATGTTTCCACTGGTGGGAGAGTCTAGGACCGGTGGCCACAGCCTCAGAATTAAAGGGCGCTCTTTTAGAAAGGAGGTGAGGAGGAACTTCTTTAGTCAGAGGGTGGTGAATCTGTGGAACTCATTGCCACAGAGGGCTGTGGAGGCCAAGTCAGTGGATATTTTTTAAGGCAGAGATAGACAAATTCTTGATTAGAACGGGTGTCAAGGGTTATGGGAGAAGGCAGGAGAATGGGATTAGGAGGCAGAGATCAGCCATGATTGAACAGCGGAGTGTAGACTCGATGGCCAAATGGCCTAATTCTACTATAACTGGTGAGGTAGTGTGAGGGGAAGGTGCACTTCTGCCTCCTTGTGGGGTGTCCAGAACTACAGGCAGGATGAAGGTTCACCCGTTCGCTCTGCAAACCTTTGGACTTCACTGCGGAGAGGAACAACGGTGAGTCTTGGAACCTCAGACAGTCCCATCACTCTCCACCACCACCATTTAAACTGAGGTGAGGAAAATCTTTTTCACCCAGAGAGTTGTGGATCTGTGGAATTCTCTGCCACAGAGGGCAGTGGAGGCCGATTCACTGGAGAATTTAAAAGAGAGTTAGATAGAGTAACATAGAAAATAGGTGCAGGAGGAGGCCATTCTGCCCTTCGAGCCAGCACCGCCATTCATTGTGATCATGGCTGATCGTCCACAATCAGTAACCCGTGCCTGCCTTCTCCCCATATCCCTTGATTCCACTAGCCCCTAGAGCTCTATCTAACTCCAAAGACGTACAGGTATGTAGGTTAATTGACTGGGTAAATGTAAAAAGAAATTGCCCCTAGTGTGTGTAGGATAGTGTTAGTGTGCGGGGATCGCTGGGCGGCACGGACCCGATGGGCGAAGGGCCTGTGTCCGTGCTCTTTCTGTGTCTCCCTCTCTAAATCTAACTCTCTTTTAAATTCATCCAGTGAATTGGCCTCCACTGCCTTCTGTGGCAGAGAATTAGAATTCCACCCCTGTTTTTTGTATACCAGCCCTCTTGGAATAAATGCCTAGGGTTGAGTTTGCTTTCTTTACCACGGTGTGGGCCATGTGCCGGGCTGGCTTTGATCAGTGGCGAGCTGGCAAGACCGCACAGGGCCCAGGCATGGGGTGGGAGGTGCACAGTGACTGCACTCCCCAGCCCTCCGGATGCCGAACATTCCTGGTTGATACAACTGTCCGAATCCCTGCTCTAACACGCAGAGGAAGCTATGGGATTGTCCCACTCCCCATCCTGTTTCCCAGCTGCCTCTCCACCAGGCAACTGCACCGTTCTCACCCCAGCCAGAGAGCGGTCCTGACCTCCCATCTACCCAACACTGGAGACCCTCAGCCTAATCACACTAAACATCATATCCTATATCAGTACACTGTGGACGGCTTGATTGCAATCATCTTTAGTTTAGAGATACAATGTGGAAACGGGCCCTTTCGGCCCACCGAGTCCGCGCCGACCAGCGATCCCCGCACATTAACACTATCCTACACACACCAGGGACAATTTTTACATTTACCCAGTCAATTAACCTACAAACCTGCACGTCTTTGGAGTGCGGGAGGAAACCGAAGATCTTGGAGAAAACCCACGCAGGTCACGGGGTGAACGTACAAACTCCGTACAGACGGCGCCCGTAGTCAGGATCGAACCTCAGTCTCCTGTGCTGCATTCGCTGTACGGCAGCAACTCTACCGCTGCACCACCGTGACCGCCCAGCGTTTAGTCTTTGGAGGCAGAGTTATGGTGGGCAGTCAAAATCTTTTTCCCAGATTGGAAAAGTGAAATATTAATAGGCGTAGCCTTAAGGTGAGACGGGCAAAGTGTAAAGGAGATGTGTGGGACAAGACTTTTGCACAGAGGGTGGTGGGGGCCTGGAATGTGTTGCCAGGGGCAGTGGTGGAGGCAGATACGATAGTGGTGTTTAAGAGACTCTTGGATCGTCACGTGGATATGCAGGGAATGGAAAGATATGGGTTATGAGCAGATAGATAAGAGTTGGTCTTGGCATCATGTTCGGCACAGACATCATGGGCTGAATGGCCTGTTCCTGTGCTGTGCTGTGTTCTATGAGGGCGTGCAGCGTAGGTTCACTAGGTTAATTCCCGGAATGGCGGGACTGTCGTATGTTGAAAGACTGGAGCGACTAGGCTTGTATACACTGGAATTTAGAAGGATGAGAGGGGATCTTATCGAAACGTATAAGATTATTAAGGGGTTGGACACATTAGAGGCAGGAAACATGTTCCCAATGTTGGGGGAGTCCAGAACCAGGGGCCACAGTTTAAGAATAAGGGGTAGGCCATTTAGAACTTAGATGAGGAAAAACTGTTTCAGTCAGAGAGTTGTGAATCTGTGGAATTCTCTGCCTCAGAAGGCAGTGGAGGCCAATTCAAGAATGCATTCAAGAGAGAGCTAGATAGAGCTCTTAAGGATAGCGGAGTCAGGGGGTATGGGGAGAAGGCAGGAACGGGGTACTGATTGAGAATGATCAGCCATGATCACATTGAATGACGGTGCTGGCTCGAAGGGCCGAATGGCCTCCTCCTGCACCTATTTTCTATTGTCTATTGACAGGAGAAGGGTCCTGACCCAGAACGTCACCCATTCCTTCTCTCCAGAGATGCTGCCTGACCCGCTGAGTTACTCCAGCTTTTGGTGTCTATCGTTGAACTCAATCTGGCTGCCGCCACCAGAGGGCAGTGACGCACCACTGCAGCCCACCGCAATGGTCAGTCAAGCCAGCATGTAACGCCGCCACCTCCTGGCGACCGGAGTAAACAGCAACCCTGCCAACCAACTCCACACACTCTACGCAAACCAAGACCAGACCCAATACTGAACAGTGAAATGCCCTGGATAGGGTGGGTGTGGAGAGGATGTTTCCACCAGTGGGACAGTCTAGGACCAGAGGGCACAGCCTCAGAATTAAAGGACGTTCCTTTAGAAAGGAGATGAGAAGAAATGTGTAGGAAGGAACTGCAGATGCTGGTTTAAACCAAAGATATTTTTATTGATGGGCCGAATGGCCTAATTCTGCTCCTATCACTTATGAGCATGAACCTATGAAGGGCGTTTGTCCATTCTGTGCAGCGCTGGGTCTATTTATTTTTCAGGATCTGCGTGACTTTGCATCATTGTCCCTGGCATCACCTTTACTCCACACACTTACCCCACTCTCTCTGCGCCAAGTGTAAACCCATCGGGCTGCTACTCTGATGACGCAGAGCCTCTTCCTTATCTGAGGGATCTGTGGAAAAGCCCACACTTCCCCTCTCAGCACTGAGTCACTGCGATCCGTCGTCCCACCGCGGTGCCTGCCTGACCCCACCACGGGTAGCCCCCCGCCCCTCGCCCACGCCCCACCCACCATCCAACCACGGCCACTCTCCAACACTCTCTCTAACACTCTCTCCAACACTCTCTCTCCCCTCTCTCTCCAACACTCTCTCTCTCTCTCCATCACTCTCTCCAACACTCTCTCCAACACTCTCTCTCTCTCTCCATCACTCTCTCCAACACTCTCTCTCTCTCCATCACTCTCTCCAACACTCTCTCTCTCTCTCCATCACTCTCTCCAACACTCTCTCTCTCTCTCCATCACTCTCTCCAACACTCTCTCTCTCTCCATCACTCTC
>NC_135962.1:59616641-59629141 GCF_053455715.1 Rhinoraja longicauda | reverse complement strand
TCACCTATCCATGTTCTCCACAGATGCTGCCTGACCCACTGAGTTACTCCAGCACTCTGTGTCTTTTGATTGTAAACCAGCATCTGTTTTGAGGTTTGTATCACCATGTGTGTACACTGTGAATACATACCTGCCTGTGTGTGTGATGTCAGTGTGTGTGTGTGTACTGTGTGTGTCTGGTGTGCCACTGCATGTGTGTGCAGTGTTTATACTGTGCGTGTATACTGTTTGTGTGCAGTGTGTGTGTGTGTGTGTATCTAGGTGTATATACTGTGTGTGTATACTGTGTGTGTATACTGTGTGTATATACTGTGTGTGTATACTGTGTGTGTGCAGTGTGTGTGTGTATGTATCTAGGTGTATATACTGTGTATATACTGTGTGTGTATACTGTGTGTATATACTGTGTGTGTATACTGTGTGTATATACTGTGTGTGTGCAGTGTGTGTGTGTATGTATCTAGGTGTATATACTGTGTGTATATACTGTGTGTGTATACTGTGTGTGTGCAGTGTGTGTGTGTATGTATCTAGGTGTATATACTGTGTGTGTATACTGTGTGTATATACTGTGTGTGTATACTGTGTGTATATACTGTGTGTGTATACTGTGTGTGTGTATAGTGTGTACACAGTGTATGTGTGCAAAGTGTGTGTGTTTTCTGTGTGTGTGTGGTGTGTATGTGTACAGTGTGTACCATGTATGAATACTGTGTGTGTTTTGGTGTGTGTACAGTGCATGTATACAATGTGTATGTACAGTGTGTGTGGACAGTGTGCATGTATACAGTGTGTGTGTACGGTGCGTGTGTACAGTGCGTGTAGTGTGTGTGCAGTGTCTGTTTTCTGTGTGTGTGTGTGTGTGTGTAGTATGTACAGGTGTGGTTTATAGGGTGTGAGTGTGTACAGGTGTGATGTTTACAGCGTGAGTGTGTGCAGGTGTAATGTATAGGATGTGAGTGTGTGCAGGTGTGGTGTACATGGCGTGAGTGTGTGTACAGGTGTGGTGTATGGGGTGTGAGTGCGTGCACAGGTGTGTATAGGTGTGGTATACATGGTGTGAGTGTGTGTACAAGTGTGGTGTATGGGGTGTGGGTGTGCAGGTGGGGTGTTTAGGGTGTGAGTGTGTACGGGTGCAGGTACGCAGTGTGAGTGTGCACAGGTGTGTACAGGTGTGGTGTACACGGTGTGAGTGTGTGCAGGTGTGGTGTACATGGTGTGAGTGTTTGCAGGTGTGTACAGGTGTGGTGTACACGGTGTGAGTGTGTACAGGTGTGGTGTGAGGGGTGGGGGTGTGTACAGATGTGGTGTACATGGTGTGAGTGTGTACAGGTGTGATCTGTGGGGTGTACATGGTGTGAGTGTGTACAGGTGTGGTGTGAGGGGTGGGGTGTGTACAGATGTGGTGTACATGGTGTGAGTGTGTACAGGTGTGATCTGTGGGGTGTACATGGTGTGAGTGTGTACAGGTGTGTACAGGTGAGGGGTGTGAGGGTGTGCACAGGTGTGGTGTATGGGGTGAGGGGTGTGTACAGGTGAGGGGTGTGAGTGTGTGCAGGTGTGGTGTGAGGGGTGGGGGTGTGTACAGATGTGGTGTACATGGTGTGAGTGTGTACAGGTGTGGTGTATGGGGTGTGAGTGTGTACAGGTGTGGTGTGAGTGTGTACAGATGTGGAAAAAGGACAGATCTCCACACAGGTGTGGTGGATGAAGTGTGTGGGTGTGAGTGTATACAGGTGTGATGTGTGGGGTGTACACAGTGTGAGTGTGTACAGGTGTGTACACGGTGTGAGGGTGTGCAGGTGAGGAGTGAGGGTGTGTACAGGTGTGATGTGTGAGAGTGTGAGGTGTGAGGGGTGTACAGGTGAGGGGTGTACAGGTGAGGGGTGCGAGGGTGTGTACAGGTGAGGGGTGTGAGTGAGTACAGGTGAGGGGTGTGAATGTGTACAGGTGTGTACAGGCGTGGTGTGTACAGGTGAGGGGTGTGAGTGAGTACAGGTGAGGAATGTGTGAGTGTGTACAGGTGAGTGGTGTGAGTGTGTACAGGTGAGGGATGTGAGTGTGTACAGGTGTGAGTGAGTACAGGTGAGGAGTGAGGGTGTACAGGTGTAGTGAGAGGGGGTGAGCACAGGTGAGGGGTGTGAGAGTGTGTGGTGTGAGTACAGGTGAGGAGTGAGGGCGAGTACAGGTGTGGTGTGAGTGTGTACAGGTGAGGGGGGTGAGTGTGGTGTACAGGTGAGTGGTGTACAGGTGTGTGGTGTGAGTGTGTACAGGTGTGGTGTGTGTACAGGTGAGGGGTGTGGTGTACAGGTGTGTGGTGTGAGTGTGTACAGGTGTGGTGTGTGTGAGGGTGTGTACAGGTGAGGAGTGTGGTGTGTACAGGTGAGGAGTGTGGTGCACAGGTGAGTGGGTGTGTACAGGTGAGGAGTGTGGTGCACAGGTGAGTGGGTGTGTACAGGTGAGGAGTGTGGTGTGTACAGGTGAGTGGGTGTGTACAGGTGAGGTGTTTCTGTGAGCACGGTACCTGTTCGCCCCGCCCGTGTCCCAGCCCCCAGACGCCGCCCAGTCCCAGTCCCCGCCCCGGGGGCCGCGGGTGTCGGTGTCGGTGTCGGGCAGCGGGCGGGGCAGCAGCGGCGGCCGGGACTGGAGCTCCCATGGCCGGCCCGCAAGACTGGTTCCAGCGGGAGGAGCGGATCGGACACATCAGCGACATCAGGGTCCACAACCTGCAGGGTAAGAGGGGGGGGGGGGGGGAGAGGGAGAGAGGGAAGGAGAGAGAGAGAGAGAATGAGAGAGGGGGGAGAGAGGGAGAAGGTTAGAGAGAGAGAGAGAGAGGGGGTGAGAGAGAGTTAGCGACATCAGGGTCCACAACCTGCAGGGTAAGCGGGGAGAGAGAGAGAGGTTAGAGAGAGAGAGGTTAGAGAGAGAGGTTAGAGAGAGAGAGAGAGGTTAGAGAGAGAGAGGTTAGAGAGAGAGAGGTTAGAGAGAGGTGGGGGGAGAGAGAGAGAGGTGGGGAGAGGGAGAGGTGGGGAGAGAGAGAGAGGTGGGGGAGAGAGAGAGGTTAGAGAGAGAGGTGGGGGAGAGAGAGAGAGGTGGGGGAGAGAGAGAGGTTAGAGAGAGAGAGAGGTTAGAGAGAGAGGTGGGGGAGAGAGAGAGGTTAGAGAGAGAGAGAGGTTAGAGAGAGAGAGAGGTTAGAGAGAGGTGGGGGAGAGAGAGAGGTGGGGGAGAGAGAGGTGGGGGAGAGAGAGAGGTTAGAGAGAGAGAGGTGGGGGAGAGAGGTTAGAGAGAGAGGTTAGAGAGAGAGAGGTTAGAGAGAGAGAGGTGGGGGAGAGAGAGGTGGGGGAGAGAGAGGTGGGGGAGAGAGAGGTGGGGGAGAGAGAGGTGGGGGAGAGAGAGGTGGGGGAGAGAGAGAGGTTAGAGAGAGAGGTTAGAGAGAGAGAGGTGGGGAGAGAGAGAGGTGGGGAGAGAGAGAGAGGTTAGAGAGAGAGGTGGGGGAGAGAGAGAGGTGGGGAGAGAGAGAGGTTAGAGAGAGAGAGAGGTTAGAGAGAGAGGTGGGGGAGAGAGAGAGGTTAGAGAGAGAGAGAGGTTAGAGAGAGAGAGAGGTTAGAGAGAGGTGGGGGAGAGAGAGAGGTGGGGGAGAGAGAGAGGTTAGAGAGAGAGAGGTTAGAGAGAGAGAGGTGGGGGAGAGAGAGAGGTTAGAGAGAGAGAGGTTAGAGAGAGGTTAGAGAGAGGTGGGGGAGAGAGAGAGGTGGGGGAGGGTGGAGAGAGGGGCCGGGGGGGGAGAGAGGAGGGGGGAAAGGGGGGGGCAGCTAAGAGAGGGGAAGAGGGGAGATTGAGGGTGAGAGGGCTGGAAGTGAGAGGAGACGGGGTGAGGGAGGGAGAGTAGAGTGGGAGGGGTTGGGGATGGGGGAGGGAGGGGGGGGGTTGAGAGTGAGGAGAGGGATGGGGTGAGGAGAGAGGAGGGTGTGGGAAGTGAGTGAGGGGCATGTGAGGAGGGGTGTGTGGGGGGGGACAGGGAGAGGGGCGAGGGAGGGGGGGGCAGAGTGAGCGGGTGGGGTGGGTGGGGGGGGGGGAGGAGAGGGGCAAATGTTCTTCAATGGTCTGTCACTGCTCCTGTATCTGCCTGATGTAAATCTCCCATTGCTTGTCCAGCACGGACATTGTGGGCCGAATGGCTTGTTTCTGTGCTGTCAGCTCTATGTTCGATCTAGAGTTTACAAGAACGATCCCAGGAATGAGTGGGTTAACCTATGATGAGCGTTTGTCGGCATTGGGCCTGTACTCGCTGGAGTTTAGAAAGAATGAGGGGGAGACCTGATTGAAACACACAGAATAGTGAGCGGCCTGGATAGAGTGGATGTGGAGAGGATGTTTCCACTGGTGGGAGAGTCTAGGACTAGAGGGCACAGCCTCAGGATTAAAGGATGTTCTTTTAAGAAGGAGATGAGGAGGAATTTCATTAGTCAGAGGGTGGTGAATATGTGGAATTCTTTGCCACAGAAGGCTGTGGAGGCCAAGTCAGTGGAAGTTTTATTCTGAATGTATTAGTGTTCTATGTTTAATTCTTAATTGTTTACTGTATGTCGTGTTGTTACTTGCGAGCGGAGCACTAAGGCACATTCCTTGCATGCGTACGTACATGGCCAATAAAATGTGTTCAATTTAAGTCAATTTTTAAGGCAGAGATAGATAGATTCTTGATTAGTGTGGGTGTCAGGGATTATGGGGAGAAGGCAGGAGAATGGGGATAGGAGGGAGAGATAGATCAGCCACGATTGAATGGCAGACTAGACTCACTCGATGGGCCGAGTGGCCTAATTCCGCTCCTATCGCTTCCGGCCTCATGACCTGATGATATAGTTTAATCTTCATGTCACGAGTGGAGCGAGGCTGGACATAAAAAGGAGGAGCGGGAGAGATAAGAATTCCAAACATTCCGAGCTTCGGATCCAGAACAAGTTAAACTAGATAGACACAAAATGCCGGAGTAACTCAGCGGGTCAGGCAGCATCTGTGGAGAACGTGGACTGGTACAAAATGCCGGAGTAACTCAGCGGGTCAGGCAGCATCTGTGGAGAACGTGGACTGGTACAAAATGCCGGAGTAACTCAGCGGGTCAGGCAGCATCTCTGGAGGAGAAGGAATGGGTGACGTTTCGGGTCAAGAGACTGAAGACTTGAGCCTGAAGAAGGGTCTTGGCCCGAAACATCACCTATCCGTGTTCTCCACAGATGCTGCCTGACCCGCTGAGTTACTCCAGCACTCTGTGAAACGTCACCTATCCATGTTCTCCACAGATGCTGCCTGACCCGCTGAGTTACTCCAGCACTTTGTGTCTGTCTTAATTTAAAGTTTAGTTTTAACATGGGCTGTTTTCTGGTACTTGGATTGAAAGAAAAATCAATCAGCGGGTCAGGCAGCAGCTGTGGAGAGGGAAACTGCAGGCATTTCTAAAGAGGGCCGGTTATGGGAACATAACACCCTGTAGGGCTGTACATCACGGTGGCGCAGCGGTAGAGTTGCTGCCTCACAGCGCCAGAGCCCCGGGTTCCATCCCGACTACGGGTGCTGTCTGTACGGAGTTTGTACGTTCTCCCCGTGACCGGCGTGGGTTTTCTCTGGGTGCTCCGGTTTCCTCCCACACTCCAAAGACGTGCAGGTTTGTAGGTTAATTGGATTCTGTAATATTGTAAATTGTCCCTGGTGTGTGTGTGTAGGATAGTGTTAGTTTGCGGGGCGATCGTTGGACGGCACGGACTCGGTGGGCCGAAGGGCCTGTTTCTGCGCTGTATCTCTAAAGTTTAAACCTTCAGAGAGGGAGGAAAGGGAGGGGGAGGGTTTCTTGAAGAGTTGAAATATTTGGGAGGAACTTCAACAAATATGGCCAAACCAAAGTCCTCTAAAGCTGCATCAAGACTTGCTGACTCTTACACTCAATGCCCTGACCAATGATGGCAAGCCTTCTGCACCACTCTATCTCCCTCTGTTGCCACTTTCAAGGAGTTATAGACCTGGACTCCAAGATCCATCTGTACATAGGGGTTGCCCCACGCCCCACGTCACCTCACCCAGCCAGCGGCCACGTGCTCCCGCTCCACCAATGGCGGTCGCCCGGGCCGGGAGGCGGGTTGCTACGCAACCTCCGTTAGGTGGCGCCTCGGCCTCCGGGCCTACAGCGTCCGGGCCTACGCTGTCCGGGCCTACGCTGTCCGGGCCTACTCTGTCCGGGCCTACAGTGACCGGGCCTACACTGTCCGGGCCTACAGCGCCGTCCGGGCCTAATACGGGACAAGGGCGGTCCCAATAGACAATAGGTGCAGGATTAGGCCATTCGGCCCTTCGAGCCAGCACTGCCATTCAATGTGATCATGGCTGATCATTCTCAATCAGTACCCCGTTCCTGCCTTCTGCCCATACCCCCTGACTCCTCTATCCTTAAGAGCTCTATCTAACTCTCTCTTGAATGCATTCAGAGAATTGGCCTCCACTGCCTTCTGAGGCAGAGAATTCCACAGATTCACAACTCTCTGAGTGAAAATGTTTTTCCTCATCTCCGTTCTAAATGGCCTACCCCTTATTCTTAAACCGTGGCCCTTTGTTCTGGACTCCCCCAACATTGGGAACATGGTTCCTGCCTCTAACGTGTCCAACCCCTTAATAATCTTATACGTTTCGATAAGATCCCCTCTCATCCTTCTAAATTCCAGTGTATACAAGCCTAGTCGCTCCAGTCTTTCAACATACGACAGTCCCGCCATTCCGGGAATTAACCTAGTAAACCTACGCTGCACGCCCTCAATAGCAAGAATATCCTTCCTCAAATTTGGAGACCAAAACTGCACACAGTACTCCAGGTGCGGTCTCACTAGGGCCCGTAGGGGACAATCCAATTTAGCCCAAACTATGGGATGTCCCGGCTAATACGGGACAGTTGGCAACCCTATCTGTACATCATGTGCAGGCAGAGGAGATCGGTTAAACTTGGCATTGTGATCGAGGGGAGACTGTGGTCCAAAGGGCCCTGCTCCTGTGCAGCGATGTTCTATTTTCGCTGAGACGAATATTGTACACAGTATCTAATGTGGCCTCACCACAGACTTCCTGGACTGGTGTGTCCACAACCACACACAATACTCCCAGAGAGTTGTGAAACAGTGGGACTGTCTGCCTCAGAGGGCAGTGCAGGCCAATTCGACCAAAAGCGGTGGGGGATTTTGACCAGCTCAGCAATTAGGCAGAGCAATGGTTGATGGAGTTTGATGCCGATAATTAAACTCCAGAACCAGGGGCCACACACAGTCTAAGAATAAAGGGGAGGCCATTTAAAACTGAGGTAAGAAGAAACCTTTTCGCCCAGAGAGTTGTGAATTTGTGGAATTCTCTGCCACAGAGGGCAGTGGAGGCCGATTTAAAAGAGAGTCAGATAGAGCTCTAGGGGCTAGTGGATTTTTAAAAGATTTTTTAGATTTAGATTTAGAGATACAGCGCGGAAACAGGCTCTTCGGCCCACCGAGTCCGCGCTGCCCAGCGATCCCCGCACATTAACACTATCCTACACACACTAGGGACAATTTTTACATTTACCCAGTCAATTAACCTACATAACTGTACGTCTTTGGAGTGTGGGAGGAAACCGAAGATCTCGGAGAAAACCCACGCAGGTCACGGGGAGACTTGGCCCCCACTGCCTTCTGAGGGAATCGTATTGTACGTACACATCCCCTCTCTGAGGGAGAGAACGCTCACCTGTTTCCATGTTGTGTGACTCCACCACTCCATCGTTGTTAGCTGACCGCAAGGTGACAAGGAAGGAAACACAGTCAAATTAATCAGGGCAGTGAAACTAGTCGGAGAACTAGGGTGGGGGAGGGAGTTGTGAATCTGTGGAATTCTCTGCCACTGAAGGCAGTGGAGGCCAATTCACTGGATGTTTTCAAGAGAGAGCTAGATAGAGCTCCTAGGGCTAACGGAATCAAGGGGGATATGGGGAGAAAGCAGGAACGGGGTACTGATTGAGAATGATCAGCCATGATCACAATGAATGGCGATGCTGGCTCAAAGGGCCAAATGGCCTCCTCCCACACCTATTTTCTGTGTTTCTACCTGGTCACAATAAAATTGTTTTGCATACAATCCAGTAAGATCACTCTGTCTCTGCCTCCAAACGGCTGGATCCTAATCAAGGGCTTTGTACACAGAGAAACGTAGCAGGGAGTGTGTTGCAGGCAAGAATCTAATCAAGGGCTTTGTATACAGAAGAACAGCCTGTAATGGAGGCCCACATCTAACTGAGGGTTTCAGGTGATTTTAAACGTGTTCTTTGATTTGAATTGAATTGAATTGAATTGAATAAGTTTATTGGCTAAGTATGTACACATACAATGAATGTGCCTTGGTGCTCCGCTGGCAAGTAACAACACGAACATACAGAAAACAATTAAGAATAAAACATAATTTACACACGTGAAGAATGAAATAAACCAGAGCAAAAGGAGGCTACGAACTTTGGTTGTTGAGTAGAACTATCACTTGTGGAACAAAGCTGTGTTTATGTCCGGCTGTGGCTGCTTTGACAGTCCGGAGTCGCCTTCCAGAGGGAAGTGCTTCGAAGAGTTTGTGGCCAGGGTGAGAGGGGTCAGAGATGATCTTGCCCGCTGGCTTCCTGGCCCTTGCAGTGTACAGTTCATCAATGGGGGGAAGGTTGCAGCCAACAACCTTCTCAGCTGATCGAACGTCGTGCTTGGTGGCCGAGCCAAACCAGACCACGATGGAGAAGGTGAGGACAGACTCTACGATGTGTGTGCAGGTGGGGCAAGGCTGTGGGCGGCTGGTTCAATCCTGGGGCAGGGTTCCAGCGGGGACCGTGTGGGCCGGTGAGTGTGGAGCTGTGAGCTGCACAATTGTGAGCAGAATTTGGCCACCAAATTTAGCAGAATTTAGCCTTACAGCGAATGCAGCGCCGGAGACCCAGGTTCGATCCTGACTACGGGTGCCGTCTGTACGGAGTTTGTACGTTTTCCCCGTGACCTGCGTGAGTTTTCTCCGAGATCTCCGGTTTTATCCCACACTCCAAAGACGTACAGGTTTGTAGGTTAAATTGGCTTGGTAAATGTAAAAATTATCCGTAGCGGGGATTGCTGGGCGGCGCGGACCCGGTGGGCCGAAGGGCCTGTTTCTGCGCTGTGTCTCTAAATCAAAAAAATCTAAATCTAAAAACCATATCAGAGGAAGGATGTGCTGGCTCTGGAGAGGGTCCAGAGGAGGTTTACAACAATGATCCCAGGAATGAGTGGGTTAACCTGTGATGAACGTTTGTCGACACTGGGCCTGGACTCGCTGGAGTTTAGAAGAATGAGGAGGACCTCATTGAAACTTACAGAATAGTGAGCGGCTTGGATAGAGTGGATGTGGAGAGGATGTTTCCACTAGTGGGAGAGTCTAGGACTAGAGGGCACAGCCTCAGAATTAAAGGATGTTCTTTTAGAAAGGAGATGAGGCAGAATTTCTTTAGTCAGAGGGTGATGAATCTGTGGAATTCATTTGCCAGAGACAGATGTGGAGGCAATGGGTATTTTTAAGGTAGAGATAGACAGATTCTTGATTAGTGCGGGTGTCAGCGGTTATGGGGAGAAGGCAGGAGAATGGGGTTAGGAGGGAGAGATAGATCGGCCACGATTGAATGGCGGAATAGACTTGATGGGCCGAATGGCCTAATTCTGCTCCTATCACTTAAGAACATGAACTTATTCCTTTCTCACCTGCATCCCCACCTGGACTCGCACATATTACCCCCCCCCCCCCCCCTCACAATCCTTCCTCTGGCTTCACAATCCTTCCTCTGGCTTCAAAATTTGCGACTCTTCAACCAGCCTGTCTCCCACCTTCTGTTTTCATCTCTAGCCTTTGTTCCGACCGTTGGCCTAGCAAACCCCTCCCTCGCCAGCGTCCACCTATTACCCACAAGGCTACGTCCCGTCTCTCCCCTCTTCCGGCTTTCTCCCCCCCCCCCACCCCACTACAATCAGTCTGAAGAAGGGTCCCGACCCAAAACGTCACCTATCCATGTTCTCCACAGATGCTGCCTGACCCACTGTGTTACTCCAGCACTCTGTGAAACGTCACCTATCCATGTTCTCCACAGATGCTGCCTGACCCACTGTGTTACTCCAGCACTCTGTCTCTTTTTGTTTAGATTCACTGTCAAATGAGAAGGAAGTAATAAAGTTAAAATGGCTTAATTCTACTCCTATTCCTTATGACTCTATGAACACTAGGAACTCTCCTTATATCTCCTCCTATCACTAATGAACCTTGTGAGCCTGCCCGGGGACAATAGATAATAGGTGCAGGAGGAGGCCATTCGGCCCTTCAAGCCAGCACCGCCATTCAATGTGATCATGGCTGATCATCCACAATCAGTACCCCGTTCCTGCCTTCTCCCCATACCCCCTGACTCCGCTATCCTTAAGAGCTCTATCCAGCTCTCTCTTGAATGCATTCAGAGAATTGGCCTCCACTGCCTTCTGAGGCAGAGAATTCCACAGATTCACAACTCTCTGACTGAAAAAGTTTTTCCTCATCTCCATTCTAAATGGCCTACCCCTTATTCTTAAACAGTGGCCCCTTGTTCTGGACTCCCCTAACATTGGGAACATGTTTCCTGCCTCTAACGTGTCCAACCCCTTAATAATCTTATGCGTTTCGATAAGATCCCCTCTCATCCTTCTAAATTCCAGTGTATACAAGATTAGTCGCTCCAGTCTATCAACATATGACAGTCCCGCCATTCTGGGAATTAACCTAGTAAACCTACGCTGCACGCCCTCAATAGCAAGAATATCCTTCCTCAAATTTGGAGACCAAAACTGCACACAGTACTCCAGGTGCGGTCTCACTAGGGCCCTATACAACTGCAGAAGGACCTCTTTGCTCCAGCATCTCTGAAGAACATGGATAGGTGACGTTTCACAGAGTGCTGGAGTAACTCAGCGGGTCAGGCAGCATCTGTGGAGAACATGGATAGGTGACGTTTCACAGAGTGCTGGAGTAACATGTTTCCTGCCTCTAACGTGTCCAACCCCTTAATAATCTTATATGTTTCGATAAGATCTCCTCTCATCCTTCTAAATTCCAGTGTATACAAGCCTAGTCGCTCCAGTCTTTCAACATACGACAGTCCTGCCATTCCGGGAATTAGCCTAGGGTGTTGAGAGTGATAGACAATAGAGAATGGTGAGGGCGGTATTGCAACTGGTGCTCACGGACTCTGAGCTGTGGGTCAGAATGCCGGGGGTCCAGTGGCAGAGATGGACGGGCTGATTCCTAGGATTCCCAGCAAAACACTTAAGTGCTTGAGGAACTCAGCGGGTCAGGCAGCATCCGTGGAGCGAATGGGCAGATGACGTCTCGGGTCGGGGACCCTTCTTCACACTGATTGTAAAAGAGGCGAGAAAGCTGGAAAAAAGAGAGGTAAACAGAAACATAGAAAATAGGTGCAGGAGGAGGCCATTCGGCCCTTCCAGTCAGCATCGCCATTCATTGTGATCAGCGCTGATCATCCACAATCAGTAACCCGTGCCTGCCTTCTCCCCATATCCCTTGATTCCACTAGCCCCTAGAGCTCTATCTAACTGTCTTTTAAATTCATCCAGTGAATTGGCCTCCACTGCCCTCTGTGGCAGAGAATTCCACAAATTCACAACTCTCAGGGTGAAAAAGTTTCTTCTCACCTCAGTTTTAAATGGCCTCCCCTTTATTCTTAGACTGTGTGACCCCCTGGTTCTGGATTCCCCCAACATTGGGAACATTTTCCCGCATCTAGCTTGTCCAGTCCTTTTATAATTTTATACATCTCTTTCTAAACTCCAGTGATTACAAGCCCTGTCTTTCAATCTTTCCTCATATGACAGTCCCCGCCATCCCAGGGATTAACCTGGTGAACCTACGCTGCACTGCCCTCAATAGCAAGGACGTCCTTCCTCAAATTAGGCGACCAAAACTGTGCACAATACTCCAGGTGCGGTCTCACCAGGGCCCTGTACAACTGCAGAAGGACCTCTTTGCTCCTATAACTCAAATCCTCTCGTAATGAAGGCCAACATGCCATTAGCTTTCTTCACTGCCTGTTGTACCTGCACGCCAACTTTCAGTGACTGGTGTACAAGGACACCCAGGTCTCGCTGCACCTCCCCCTTACCTAATCTGACACCATTGAGACACCAGTCTGAAGAAGGGTCTCGACCCGAAACGTCACCCATTCCTTCTCTCCCGAGATGCTGCCTGACCTGCTGAGTTCCTCCAGCATTTTGTGAATAAATCAATTTGTACCAGCATCTGCAGTTATTTTCTTATACCATTGAGATAATAATCTGCCTCCTTGTTTCTGCCGCAAAAGTGGATAACCTCACATTTATCTATATTATACTGCATCTGCCGCCCACTCAACCTGTCCAGGTCACCCTGCAACCTCCTAACATCCTCTTCACAGTTCACACTGCCAC